>NC_069504.1:1052406651-1052521651 GCF_027579735.1 Bombina bombina
GACGAGTTAAGGTTCAGCGGTCTTAAGACCACTGCTTCTTAACTCCTGTTTCCGGCGAGCCTGAAGGCTCGTGCAGAAACAGATGTATTTGGGCCCATTCGGGCCATGATAAATTGGCCCCTATGTATTTAGAAACATGGGTTTCATGTCCCTTTAAATGGACAGAAAACACTTTGTGGTTTCATAAAATGTTTAGTTATGTGTAATGAAACAACGTTGTAATATTATACGTTCATTATTTTTTTTGCCCCATTTCATGTAAATTAGCTCTGAAAAATTGAGGATTTTCTAATTCTCAGAACTTCTCAAGGCTAAGCCTGCTACATATCTTTCCCTAACTGACTTTAGAGATAACAACTTGTAAACAATGTACTTTATAAAACATTATGACCGTGGCTAGCCTAGACTAAACCCCTTATTGGCTCCTCCAAATAAGGCAAATGGTAGGGGGGGATTTTGCTATTGATAAGCAGTTGTAGTAAAAAGGATGTTAATTTGTTTTTAAAACCTTTAAACTTGGTTAATGTGTTATGATATAGCAACACAAGAGAAATGTCTTGAAATTACAAGGCGTTTACTGTCCTTTTAAAGTGATTGTAAATTGTAACAAATTAAAGCCCTGTATGTAAAAATACTCATAAAAACAGTGGCAGCAGCACTTTAATTAATAAACTTTACAATGACGCTTCTTTTTAAAAATACTTACCTTTGTTTTATGGAAAGCAGACCAGCGATCCTCCTCCCGCAGCTCCTGTTGTATTGAGCAGATCGATGACAAATCCGGCTTCCTCCAATCGTTGTGTGTCCCTTTGGCGTCCAGCTCATAAGGCAACGCAACGATTGGAGGAAGCCGGATTCGTCATCGATATGCTAAATACAGCCAGAGCTGTGAGTGGAGGATCGCCGGTCTGCTTTCCGTAAAACAAATGTCCAAGGAAATATTGCACTCTCAGGTGTCTACCTAATAAAGGTTATTTCACTTTTCCACACCTGAGAGTGAAACATTTCTTTGGACATTTGTTTTACGGAAAGCAGACCGGCGATCTTGATTATTTGGAGCAAGGGGTTTTTGCTCTGATTGTGTTGCACCCACCTTGAAACCTGGACATTTATGTTTAAAGGTGGGCTGGTCCTACAATTTTGTTTTATTTGATAAAACAAAGGTAAGTATTTTAAAAAAGAAAAGTCATTGTACAGTTTAATGAATTAAAGTGCCCCTGTTTTTAAGAGTATTTTTACATACCGGGCTTTAATTCGTTAAACTTTTTAAGTCTAACATGTGCACATGTAGAATACACTGAAAAACTTTAGATAAATAGATCCCATCTCAATAAAGTCTGGGAGTTCTACCTTAGATCAGCTGAAAATGAGTAAAGCTTTCAAAACCCAGAACTTTTCTTCATTAACTGAATTAACCAAACATTTCTACAGCAGTTTAAACCAAGGGTGCACGTTAATACATAACAGGCAGTTTAAGACCAAAATCCAAAACTCCCTCTTCTTATCTCTTCCCCTCCTTAAGTCAGGTATCTTGTCCTGTGATAATGAGTAAGGGGAAAGGCATTCAGGTTTTGTAGAGAAGCAGAAGATTTGAGAAAGCAACGGGTGCAGAAGCACTTTTTTTTTATTTAGGAAAAGGACAATGGGTTTAGGAGATTGGAGCAGGGACAATTGGAAAAGGTGCAGACACTATGTGTATTTTACAATAAAAACAATGGGACTGTAAGAAAGAACCATATATACATACATCAATGTTGGAGATTAACCCCCAAACCCAAGTACTATAACAAACCTACCTATCTGATAACATTTTTATCTTGTGTGTTCTGTGTGTGGATTACAGTTCTGCAGCTGTGATAATCCTGACAGATCCTGTAAAGATGTTTAATGATTAAATACTGTAGATAAGAAAATAAAAGACAGGTAAATAAATGAGGAGCTATACAATTTTGGTTCAAATAATTCTACTTTTATATTTTTTTCACAAATTAGCCATTGAGATTCTTAACACTTATTTAGAAAGTATTATAAAACTTTAAAAAATGCTGATAGTAAAATAAATAACATCAGTATAGTATATGGCTGGCACTGTCGAATAAATTAGCATTTATTTTATTACAAAATAGTAACTTGTGTCAGTAATCTGGGTGCCAGGGAACCAGTGGCACCTAGAAAATGAGTCTTTATCCCCTGGCAATGATGTTTGAAAGGTGAGATGTGAGGGACTGACAGACCAACCCCTCCTGGTTGCACTTAGGGTCCTGTTTGTACAGGGGGAGTAAGAGGATCAGAACTGATGGGTCTGGTTGCTTTACTGCCTGACAGCCAGGCAAAAAGGAGCAACCTGCTTTGCACAATGAGTGGCCCTCAATAGCCAAACCCTTTGACACTCATATTAAACGGATCACTCGAATGCTGAATAACTTAAAATTTATGCAGTATATCTGTTAAACTCTGTCTAGAAAATATCACATGAACATTTCTATGTAAAAAAGGAAGATATTTTACCTCACAATTTTCCTCACTGGCCACATCCTCTTGTAAAGTCTCTATCTAAAGTCAGAAGCAAAGTTTTGATGATTCCGACATATCATGATATTTTAAAAGGACACAAAATTAAAGGGACAGTCTACACTAAAATTGTTATTGTTTAAAAAATGAAGATAATGCCTTTACTAACCATTCCCCAGCTTTGCACAACCAACATTGATATATTAATATACTTGATAACATTTAAACCTCTAAATTTCTGACTGTTTCTAAGCCACTATAGACGGCCTTTTATCACATGCTTTTGTATTTGCTTTTCACAACAGGGGACTGCTAGTTCATGTGGACCATAGAGATAACATTGTATTTAAGATTTAGCACAACACAGCTAAATTGCAAGTCAATAGATAATAAATAAAAAGTCATGTGATTAGGGGGCTGTCAGAAGATGCTTAGATACAACTAGGTAATCACAGAGGTAAAAAGTATATTAATATAACTGTTGGTTAGGCAAAACTGGGGAATGGATAATAAAGGGATTATCTATCTTTTAAAACAATACACATTCTATTGTAAACTGTCCCTTTAAACGTTTATGAAACTGGGTTGCTATGCACAGTCACAGTCACTTTATTTTCCTCATCAGTTTAAAGGGTTATTAAACCAAAAAAATTTCTTACATGCATGATTAAGGCCAGAGGGGTCGAAACGTTGGATTGTATCATGAAAATAAAGGTATAACACTGTAAAGAGAACCTTGGTGCTGTGGATTATTTGGATTCTTTGATGGACTTGGGGTATGCAGTAACCCCTTACCATGTGCACCTTTACCTATATTGGAGAAAAGTTTCTTTGGGTGCTGAGCTTATTGATTGATTTTGTAAAATTTTTCTCACATGATTCAGACAGAGAATACAATTTTAAACAACATTCCAATTCCTTTGTTGAAGAAATAGTAATACACATGAGTGAGCCAATCACACGAGGCATCTATGTGCAGACACTAATCAGCAGCTACTGAGCCTATTTAGATAGGCTTTTCAACAAAGGATATAATGAGAATGAAACAAATTAGATATATGAAGTAAATCGAAAAGTAGTATAATATTACATACTCTTTCTGAATCATGAAATAAAAAAATGTGGGTTTCATGTTCCTTTAAGGAAGTTTACTATGATATCTCACAAGATTACAGTAAAGCAAAATGTGAACTCTGCACTGATAATGCTAACTTTTTGTCACCATGCAGATGACAGTAAAAAAAAGCAGGTGAATGATAACTGCTAACAATGCACTTACTCTGGTGAGCTAAAGGTATTATTTTAAGGTAAATTCTTTATTTTTTTACATAGAGATGTTCATGTGATATTTTCTAGTCTGTTTTTACAGATATACTACATCACTTTCAAGTGATTTAACATGTGGATAACATGTCCCTTTAAAAGTAGGTCGGTGAAGCTTCTGATTGTACCAGTCCACCCCACCAGACATTTGCCTGTATTATCAGAGAATAGTAATAGCAAGCAAAACAAAGCATTTAATGGAGCAGGTATATGAGGCAAAATGAAACATTGTAGGAAGCAGATCGCGTTAGAAGCCATAAACAGGGCCGTCTTTAACACAGGGAAAAGGGGCAGCTGCCCAGGGCCCAGTCTTTGTTGTAGGGCCCAGACTGCTGATGTCATGTGACATGGGGGCACACACAGTCAGTCCTAATACTGTCACAGTCAAAAGTTCTCTGCTTATATTTATTTGTGAGAAACTGTGCTGGACCATGCCGGTGTCATGTGACATGCCAAGCTAGTGCCATGTGCTGTTTTCAGTGTGCCCTATGCAGCACCGAATGCTAAGCCCTAACTCGGCATCCAGCCAATCCCAAAGCATCAGAAAAGGTCCTGCTGGGGTTACCACTGTTACCAGGTAACTGCTCTGGTGGTGGGAATTGTTCAGGGTAGGGCTGACTGTAGGCACATGCAGCAGAAAGCTGGAGAGACAGGCACGTGAGATTTGAACATCCTGTAGCTACAGACACTGCTCTCTTCAGTCTTGAGGCTGTGTGACTCGTCTCACACTGTATCCCTGCAGCCTTGGACAGACAGCATCCAGCCTGCTTGTCCCCTTAGCCCTGTTCTTTCTGCTGTGGCCCTCAGATCAACTAACTGAAGTTTGTTAGGGGAACAGTGTTTTGTAGAAAGGTGTCAGTGGGAAGAATAAGTGAGTGCACACATGCCCCTCCCCCATGAAGCAGGGTGAGAGGGAACTTGTACCTAGCAGAGAAGTGACATGTGCTGCTGTGGCTGATGTAGTGTCATGCTGATACTTCACACATCAAGGTAAGGTTTATTTCTTCTGTTAAGTGTGATCAGTCCACGGGTCATCATTACTTCTGGGATATTACTCCTCCCCAACAGGAAGTGCAAGAGGATTCACCCAGCAGAGCTGCATATAGCTCCTCCCCTCTACGTCACTCCCAGTCATTCTCTTGCACCCAACGACTAGATAGGATGTGTGAGAGGACTATGGTGATTATACTTAGTTTTATATCTTCAATCAAAAGTTTGTTATTTTAAAATAGCACCGGAGTGTGTTATTATCTCTCTGGCAGAGTTTGAAGAAGAATCTACCAGAGTTTTTGTTATGATTTTAGCCGGAGTAGTTAAGATCATATTGCTGTTTCTCGGCCATCTGAGGAGAGGTAAACTTCAGATCAGGGGACAGCGGGCAGATAAATCTGCATAGAGGTATGTAGCAGTTTTTATTTTCTGACAATGGAATTGATGAGAAAATCCTGCCATACCGATATAATGTCATGTATGTATACTTTACACTTCAGTATTCTGGGGAATGGTACTTCACTAGAATTACACTGTAAGAAATACATAAAGCTGTTTAATAACTAGAGATTATGTTTAACGTTTTTGCTGGAATGTAAAATCGTTTTCATTTACTGAGGTACTGAGTGAATAAATGTTTGGGCACTATTTTTCCACTTGGCAGTTGCTTAATCTGTTTTCTGACAGTTTCTGTTCTCCCTCACTGCTGTGTGTGAGGGGGAGGGGCCGTTTTTTGGCGCTTTTACTACACATCAAATATTTCAGTCAGCAACTCATTGTATTCCCTGCATGATCCGGTTCATCTCTACAGAGCTCAGGGGTCTTCAAAACTTATTTTGAGGGAGGTAATTTCTCTCAGCAGAGCTGTGAGAATTATAGTTTGACTGAGATAAAAAACGTTTATTCTGTAATTTGTTTCCTGCTTTCAGAATTTGTTATCTTTGCTAATGGGATTAAACCTTTGCTAAAGTTGTGTTATTTACAAGGATTGAGGCTATAACTGTTTCAATTTATTAATTTTCAACTGTCATAGATCTTCTGTGCTTCTTAAAGGCACAGTACGTTTTAATATTATTCTAATTGAATTGTATTTCCAAGTTACAAGTTTATTTGCTAGTGTGTTAAACATGTCTGATTCAGAGGATGATACCTGTGTCATTTGTTGCAATGCCAAAGTGGAGCCCAATAGAAATTTATGTACTAACTGTATTGATGCTACTTTAAATAAAAGTCAATCTGTACAAATTGAACAAATTTCACCAAACAACGAGGGGAGAGTTATGCCAACTAACTCGCCTCACGTGTCAGTACCTACATCTCCCGCTCAGAGGGAGGTGCGTGATATTGTAGCGCCGAGTACATCTGGGCGGCCATTACAAATCACATTACAGGATATGGCTACTGTTATGACTGAGGTTTTGGCTAAATTACCAGAGCTAAGAGGTAAGCGTGATCACTCTGGGGTGAGAACAGAGTGCGCTGATAATATTAGGGCCATGTCAGACACTGCGTCACAGGTGGCAGAACATGAGGACGGAGAGCTTCATTCTGTGGGTGACGGTTCTGATCCAAACAGACTGGATTCAGATATTTCAAATTTTAAATTTAAACTGGAAAACCTCCGTGTATTACTAGGGGAGGTGTTAGCGGCTCTGAATGATTGTAACACAGTTGCAATACCAGAGAAAATGTGTAGGTTGGATAAATATTTTGCGGTACCGACGAGTACTGAGGTTTTTCCTATACCTAAGAGACTTACTGAAATTGTTACTAAGGAGTGGGATAGACCCGGTGTGCCGTTCTCACCCCCTCCGATATTTAGAAAAATGTTTCCAATAGACGCCACCACAAGGGATTATGGCAAACGGTCCCTAAGGTGGAGGGAGCAGTTTCTACCTTAGCTAAGCGTACCACTATCCCGGTGGAGGATAGCTGTGCTTTTTCAGATCCAATGGATAAAAAATTAGAGGGTTACCTTAAGAAAATGTTTGTTCAACAAGGTTTTATATTGCAACCCCTTGCATGCATTGCGCCGATCACGGCAGCAGCGGCATTCTGGATTGAGTCTCTGGAAGAGAACTTTGGTTCAGCTACTCTGGACGACATTACGGACAGGCTTAGAGTCCTTAAACTAGCTAATTCATTTCGGAAGCCGTAGTACATCTTACTAAACTTACGGCGAAGAATTCAGGATTCGCCATTCAGGCACGCAGGGCGCTGTGGCTAAAATCCTGGTCAGCTGATGTTACTTCTAAGTCTAAATTGCTTAATATACCTTTCAAAGGGCAGACCTTATTCGGGCCCGGGTTGAAAGAGATTATCGCTGACATTACAGGAGGTAAAGGCCATGCCCTGCCTCAGGACAAAGCCAAAGCCAAGACTAGACAGTCTAATTTTCGTAACTTTCGTAATTTCAAAGCAGGAGCAGCATCAACTTCCTCTGCACCAAAACAGGAAGGAGCTGTTGCTCGCTACAGACAAGGCTGGAAACCTAACCAGTCCTGGAACAAGGGCAAGCAGACTAGGAAACCTGCTGCTGCCCCTAAAACAGCATGAATTGAGGGCCCCCGATCCGGGATCGGATCTAGTGGGGGGCAGACTTTCTCTCTTCGCCCAGGCTTGGGCAAGAGATGTTCAGGATCCCTGGGCGCTAGAGATAATATCTCAGGGATACCTTCTGGACTTCAAATACTCTCCTCCAAGAGAGAGATTTCATCTGTCAAGATTGTCAACAATCCAGACAAAGAAAGAGGCGTTTCTACGCTGCGTACAAGAGCTCTTGTTAATGGGAGTAATCCATCCAGTTCCACGATCGGAACAGGGACAGGGGTTTTACTCAAATCTGTTTGTGGTTCCCAAAAAAGAGGGAACTTTCAGACCAATCCTGGACTTAAAGATCCTAAACAAATTCCTAAGAGTTCCATCGTTCAAGATGGAGACTATTCGGACAATTTTACCTATGATCCAAGAGGGTCAGTACATGACCACTGTAGATTTAAAAGATGCTTACCTTCACATACCGATTCACAAAGATCATTATCGGTACCTAAGGTTTGCCTTCCTAGACAGGCATTACCAGTTTGTGGCTCTTCCATTCGGATTGGCTACAGCTCCAAGAATCTTCACAAAGGTTCTGGGTGCTCTTCTGGCGGTACTAAGACCGCGGGGAATCTCGGTAGCTCCATACCTAGACGACATTCTGATACAAGCTTCAAGCTTTCAAACTGCCAAGTCTCATACAGAGTTAGTGCTGGCATTTCTAAGGTCACATGGATGTAAGGTGAACGAAAAGAAAAGTTCACTCGTTCCACTCACAAGAGTTCCCTTCCTGGGGACTCTTATAGATTCTGTAGAAATGAAGATTTACCTGACAGAGGACAGGCTAACAAGACTTCAAAGTGATTGCCGCACCCTTCATTCCATTCAACACCCGTCAGTGGCTCAATGCATGGAGGTAATCGGCTTAATGGTAGCGGCAATGGACATAGTACCCTTTGCACGCTTACACCTCAGACCACTGCAACTGTGCATGCTAAGTCAGTGGAATGGGGATTACTCAGACTTATCCCCTTCTCTGAATCTGGATCAAGAGACCAGAAATTCTCTTCTATGGTGGCTTTCTCGGCCACATCTGTCCAGGGGGATGCCATTCAGCAGACCAGACTGGACAATTGTAACAACAGACGCCAGCCTTCTACGTTGGGGTGCCGTCTGTAATTCTCTGAAGGCTCAGGGACAATGGAGTCAGGAGGAGAGTCTCCTGCCAATAAACATTCTGGAATTGAGAGCAGTTCTCAATGCCCTCCTGGCTTGGCCCCAGTTGACAACTCGGGGGTTCATCAGGTTTCAGTCGTACAACATCACGACTGTAGCTTACATCAACCATCAGGGAGGGACAAGAAGCTCCCTAGCTATGATGGAAGTATCAAAGATAATTCGCTGGGCAGAGTCTCACTCTTGCCACCTGTCAGCAATCCACATCCCGGGAGTGGAGAACTGGGAGGCGGATTTCTTAAGTCGTCAGACTTTTCATCCGGGGGAGTGGGAACTTCATCCGGAGGTCTTTGCCCAAATACTTCGACGTTGGGGCAAACCAGAGATAGATCTCATGGCGTCTCGACAGAACGCCAAGCTTCCTCGTTACGGGTCCAGATCCAGGGATCCAGGAGCAGTCCTGATAGATGCTCTGACAGCACCTTGGGACTTCAGGATGGCTTACGTGTTTCCACCCTTCCCGTTACTTCCTCGATTGATTGCCAGAATCAAACAAGAGAGAGCATCAGTGATTCTAATAGCACCTGCGTGGCCACGCAGGACTTGGTATGCAGACCTGGTGGACTTGTCATCCTGTCCACCTTGGTCTCTACCTCTGAAACAGGACCTTCTGATACAGGGTCCCTTCAAACATCAAAATCTAACTTCTCTGAAGCTGACTGCTTGGAAATTGAACGCTTGATTTTATCAAGACGTGGGTTTTCTGAGTCAGTTATTGATACCTTAATACAGGCTAGGAAACCTGTTACCAGAAAGATTTACCATAAGATATGGCGTAAATACCTATATTGGTGTGAATCCAAAGGTTACTCTTGGAGTAAGGTTAGGATTCCTAGGATATTGTCTTTTCTACAAGAAGGTTTAGAAAAGGGTTTATCTGCTAGTTCATTAAAGGGACAGATCTCAGCTCTGTCCATTCTGTTACACAAACGTCTGTCAGAAGTTCCTGACGTCCAGGCTTTTTGTCAGGCTTTGGCCAGGATTAAGCCTGTGTTTAAAACTGTTGCTCCACCATGGAGTTTAAACCTTGTTCTTAATGTTTTACAGGGCGTTCCGTTTGAACCCCTTCATTCCATTGATATAAAGTTGTTATCTTGGAAAGTTCTATTTTTAATGGCTATTTCCTCGGCTCGAAGAGTCTCTGAATTATCAGCCTTACATTGTGATTCTCCTTATTTGATTTTTCATTCAGATAAGGTAGTCCTGCGTACTAAACCTGGGTTCTTACCTAAGGTAGTTACTAACAGGAATATCAATCAAGAGATTGTTGTTCCTTCTTTATGCCCAAATCCTTCTTCAAAGAAGGAACGTCTACTGCACAACCTGGATGTAGTCCGTGCTCTAAAATTTTACTTACAGGCAACTAAGGAATTTCGACAAATGTCTTCTCTGTTTGTCATTTACTCTGGGCAGAGGAGAGGTCAAAAAGCTTCCGCTACCTCTCTTTCTTTTTGGCTTCGTAGCATAATTCGTTTAGCTTATGAGACTGCTGGACAGCAGCCTCCTGAAAGAATTACAGCTCATTCTACTAGAGCTGTGGCTTCCACTTGGGCCTTCAAGAATGAGGCCTCTGTTGAACAGATTTGCAAGGCTGCAACTTGGTCTTCGCTTCATACTTTTTCCAAATTTTACAAATTTGACACTTTTGCTTCATCGGAGGCTATTTTTGGGAGAAAGGTTCTTCAGGCAGTGGTTCCTTCTGTATAAAGAGCCTGCCTATCCCTCCCGTCATCCGTGTACTTTTGCTTTGGTATTGGTATCCCAGAAGTAATGATGACCCGTGGACTGATCACACTTAACAGAAGAAAACATAATTTATGCTTACCTGATAAATTCCTTTCTTCTGTAGTGTGATCAGTCCACGGCCCGCCCTGTTTTTAAGGCAGGTAAATATTTTTTAATTTATACTCCAGTCACCACTTCACCCTTGGCTTTTCCTTTCTCGTTGGTCCTTGGTCGAATGACTGGGAGTGACGTAGAGGGGAGGAGCTATATGCAGCTCTGCTGGGTGAATCCTCTTGCACTTCCTGTTGGGGAGGAGTAATATCCCAGAAGTAATGATGACCCGTGGACTGATCACACTACAGAAGAAAGGAATTTATCAGGTAAGCATAAATTATGTTTTTTATAGATTTTTTCTCTGTGTCTCAGATTTTACAGCTTCCCATAGTAGTTCTGCTGTTTCAGTCAGTAAACTTATATTTGTCTGCACCTCCATGCTTCCTCCTCAGTCTTTACCTTGCTTTGCTCCTGCTGGCTGCCCTAAATCTCTTTAATAAGCCCTAAATCTCTTTAATCAGCTAACCTCACACCAGAATCACATTCAAAAGCATCAGCTTGATTGATTAGATGATCCATAGCTAATCTTGTTCTCCCCAAATGTCAGGATTCCCCCTTACAGGTCAGACACACCTCAGTTTACTGCACAGTGCACACATACTTTGTATTTTTAATATTGGCCCTAGTACAAATTTCTAGAGACTTTTCCACTTTCATTGGAATTCTGTGAGATACCATTTAGTTGTCGTTTATTTAACGTGTGCTGTTTGTTATGCCAAGTGTGGTTATATTATTATATATGCTGTAAAGTATGTGTGTGTAAGAGGAAATGTAAGTGTGTGTGTAGTATTTGTATATGTACAAGTATATGATTATATAGTGTGTACATAAATTTGTGTGTGCTCTGTAGTGTGTGTTTGTGTGTACATGTATATGTGTGTGCACTGGAGAGTGTGTGTTTGTGTGTACATGTATATGTGCATGCTCTGGATAGTGTGTTTGTGTGTACATATATATGTGTACGCTGTGGAGAGTGTGTGTTTGTGTGTACATGTATATGTGCATGCTCTGGAGAGTGTTTGTGTGTATATGTGCATGCTCTGGAGAGTGTGTTTGTGTGTACATGTGTATGCTCTGGAGAGTGTGTGTTTGTGTGTACATGTGTATGCTCTGGAGTGTTTGTGTGTATATGTGTATGCTCTGTAGTGTGTGTTTGTGTGTACATGTATATGTGTATGCTGTGGAGAGTGTGTGTTTGTGTGTACATGTATATGTGTATTCTCTGTAGAGTGTGTGTTTTTGTGTACATGTGTATGCTCTGGAGAGTGTGTGTGTGTACATGTGTATGCTCTGGAGTGTGTGTGTTTTTGTGTACATGTATATGTGTATGCTCTGTAGTGTGTGTTTGTGTGTACATGTATATGTGTATGCTGTGGAGAGTGTGTGTTTGTGTGTACATGTATATGTGCATGCTCTGGAGAGTGTGTTTGTGTGTACATGTATATGTGTATGCTCTGGAGAGTGTGTGTTTGTGTGTACATGTATATGTGTATGCTGTGGAGAGTGTGTGTTTGTGTGTACATGTATATGTGTTTTCTCTGTAGAGGTGTGTGTTCGTGTGTACATGTATATGTGTATGCTCTGGAGTGTGTGTGTTTGTGTGTACATGTATATGTGTATGCTCTGGAGTGTGTGTGTTTGTGTGTACATGTACATGTGTATGCTCTGTAGTGTGTGTTTATGTGTACATGTATATGTGTATGCTCTGGAGAGAGTGTGTTTGTGTGTACCAGTGATGTGCAGTGAGGTCAGAGGCTGGTGAGGCACTAGATATGATACGCCGGAGAAACACATGTACAGAAGGCCGCAAGTACCCCCAACAGGGCAGGTTTAAATGATAGCTGAACCAGTGCACAGGTGACATAATCAGGCGATGGGTGAGAGCAAGTTAGTAACCACTGAGTTACTGATCAGCTGATTACTTCACCTGTGCACTGAGTTGGCTATAATGAAAACCTGGCCTGTTGGGGGTACTTGAGGACCATTGTTGAGAAACACTGCACTAAAGCACCAGCTCATCGGAAATGTATTGATTACCTGGAGAATAAAGCACACATACTCTGCTCACTGACACCCACACACACTCTGCTCACATACACACTCACACAATTCTGTGGCACAGTGCCAGTTACTAAGCAATTAGAATGATACACAAGCTCTTCTCTACTCACTACTGTATTGTAAAAATAGAAATAATTTACCATACAAGTTTTACACAAAGGACAAGTTATCAACACAGCTGCTGCAATATGGTGTTCATATGCACATGCACATCCCACTTAGGTATGCTCTTCAACTAAGGACACCAAAGGATACCAAAAGAATGAAGTACATAATAAAAGTAAAATAGAAAGTTTTTTTGTTTTTTTTTGTGCAATTTCTATCTGAATGATGGAAATGTAATTATGACTTTCATGTTCCTTTCAAAAACTAATTTGATTTGCTGACATGGGACCAGTAACAGTTGATGCTAATTCTCAAAATATAAATAACTAGAAAAGTCTATTAAAATAGCATGCTCTACCTCAATCATGAAAGTTTAATTTTAAATGTCTCCCTTTGACTATGTGTTTAACCAGTTACTTTACAGTGGCATTATTTCTAAAAACATTTAACTGCAATAATTACATATATTTTTTAAATGACTCATCTCCTTTTATTAATATAAACTTGTATAAAAGCAGCACAGATTAAAAACACAATGCAACAGCTTTCAATTGATTTGTGAATTACAAGTTAACAGCAGTCTTTAAATAAATGGAGACACAGAGAAAAATAAAAATAGATACTGCATCCTCTGACTGAACAGACATAACATATATGGAGTTTGTACAAAATTAAATCAAATAACCATGAAAAGGGGAGGCTTAGGAATTTTCAATGTCAAAAACTTTAATTTAAATAATGTGGACACTGCACACTTAACTTCAAACTCTGGGTTTTAAATTATGGATTTAAATCTGAATTGACCCTTTGACTTCCTGTAAGTATTGGGTTATGCTCTCTTACTGTCCCCCCTGTTAATGAGCTGTATCTGAACACAATTTGTGACTCACATGAGATATAGAATACTACTTTACTCTTCTGCTTGGGTTATGCTCACTTACTGTCCCCCCCTGTTAATGATCTGTAGCTGAACACAATTTGTGACTCACAAGAGATATAGAATACTACTTTACTCTTCTGCTTGGGTTATGCTCACTTACTGTCCCCCCCTGTTAATGAGCTGTATCTGAACACAATTTGTGAATCACAAGAGATGTAGAATACTACTTTACTCTTCTGCTTGGGTTATGCTCACTTACTGTCCCCCCCTGTTAATGAGCTGTATCTGAACACAATTCAACAAAAACACTAAACCACATTCATTAAATTATCATTTTCACTAACAGAATCCATTTCAGTAAAATCTACGGCTGCAGCACTTACTACAATAAAATGTGGTTGAAACACTGCTCTCTGTGCCTCTCTCCTGCTCTGTAAGGATTCAGGAAGTGACAGTGGCACATTCCACTGCACTTAGAGGGGAAGAACAGAACTCTCTTTTTCACTTTAGCAAAGCTGTCAGCTTCACAGGACAGCAACAAAATAAATGAAAGTTGTTTTTTTTCCGTTTTTTGTTTTGTTTTATATGATTTAACATCCAGCCCCAACCCTAAATTCCACTTACTAATGCCTCTCACTGGATTGGGTCAGCCCAAATAGGACTGCCTCAAATAAGCAGATAATGGGCCATGCAATGAGCTTAACCACTTTAATCCAGTAGATGGCGCAGCATGTTGTGTAATGGTGGGCAGACCTGCTTGTGCCTCTCCATTGCACAACATGTAGCTGTGAAAAAAAAATGCTGGGGAAAAAAAAATAGCAATTTTTTTATTTTTTTTAAAGCCAAAAAAAAATAAAAAATATTTTTGCCCATATGAGAGGTGAAGCACTGCCTCACCTGCCTCTAGTGACTGCACATCACTGGTGTGTACATGTGTATGCTCTGGAGTGTGTGTGTTTGTGTGTACATGTATATGTGTATGCTCTGTAGTGTGTGTTTGTGTGTACATGGATATGTGTATGCTGTGGAGAGTGTGTGTTTGTGTGTACATGTATATGTGTATTCTCTGGAGAGTGTGTGTTTGTGTGTACATGTATATGTGTATGCTCTGGAGAGTGTGTGTTTTTTGTGTGCATGTTTATGTTCTGGAGAGTGTGTGTTTGTACATGTGTATGCTCTGGAGAGTGTGTGTTTGTGTGAACATATATATGTGTATGCTCTGGAGAGTGTGTGTTTGTGTGTACATGTGTATGCTCTGGAGAGTGTGTGTTTGTGTGTACATGTATATGTGTATGCTCTGGAGAGTGTGTGTTTGTGTGTACATGTGTATGCTCTGGAGAGTGTGTGTACATGTATATGTGTATGCTCTGGAGAGTGTGTGTTTGTGTGTACATGTATATGCTCTGGAGAGTGTGTGTTTGTGTGTACATGTGTATGCTCTGGAGAGTGTGTGTTTGTGTGTACATGTGTATGCTCTGGAGAGTGTGTGTTTGTGTGTACATGTGTATGCTCTGGAGAGTGTATTTGTGTGTACATGTGTATGCTCTGGAGAGTGTGTGTTTGTGTGTACATGAGTATGCTCTGGAGAGTGTGTGTTTGTGTGTACATGAGTATGCTCTGGAGAGTGTGTGTTTGTGTGTACATGAGTATGCTCTGGAGAGTGTGTGTTTGTGTGTACATGAGTATGCTCTGGAGAGTGTGTGTTTGTGTGTACATGTGTATGCTCTGGAGAGTGTGTATTTGTGTGTACATGTGTATGCTCTGGAGAGTGTGTGTATGTGTGTACATGTGTATGCTCTGGAGAGTGTGTTTGTGTGTACATGTGTATGCTCTGGAGAGTGTGTATTTGTGTGTACATGTGTATGCTCTGGAGAGTGTGTATTTGTGTGTACATGAGTATGCTCTGGAGAGTGTGTGTTTGTGTGTACATGTGTATGCTCTGGAGAGTGTGTGTTTGTGTGTACATGAGTATGCTCTGGAGAGTGTGTGTTTGTGTGTACATGAGTATGCTCTGGAGAGTGTGTTTGTGTGTATATGTGTATGCTCTGGAGAGTGTGTATTTGTGTGTACATGTATATGTGTATGCTCCTAGTGTGTGTATATGGGTTAGGGGAGTTTGTTATATTAGGCATTCCTTGCCTTGGTATTCATGAAAGTGGTAATTTTGCTGTACAGTGGCTGTCTAAACAATAAATATGTTGTGAATATCCCAAAACTGGTGAGATGCTTTTAGGGGGCCCAAAATAAATGTTTGCACCGGGGCCCTGTAGACATTAGGTCCGCCACTGATTTTTACTATGCGATGCCATGCATTGCATTTACATTTTATGTACAATATACTGTATAATATATAAATAAATAAAAAACCAACATTTTATTAATTAATTAGTAAATAAATATATTAAATTAATCCACAGTGGAGGAATTTATATATTTATTTACTTATTAGTACTGCTTAGGTCCAATTTCACATATTGCAATTTATTTCATTTTTTTTTTTTTAAATGATTAACTCAGCAGTGGATGATCCACCGCTGGCCTAATCATTTAAAAACATTTATAAAATAAATTGATTTAGTTGTTGTTTTTTGGGATGTTGGGGTGGAGAGCAAAATTGCATGGGGGGGCGGGGCCCAAGAAAATGTTTGCCCAGGGTCCAGTCAATATTAAAGACGGCCGTGGCCATAAAGCCACAGGGTACATTTGTAGTGAGTATCTACATGTAGTAGTAGGAGTGATGCTTCAGATTTATATTGATTAATAGTCCTGCAGTAAAGAGTTACAATAAACAAGAAAACAAGTTACAGGGAAGAGTTATATAGTTCAGATGGTGGAATAGAATAAAACTGTTCCTCTTTTAAAGGTAAGTCCTATGTCCATTCCAGCTTTATAAATACCACTGTTTTTGAAGAAGATCCAACTTTAATAGCTAATTCCACTCCCATTAATGTTTTATTTTTCTTAATCCATGATACAAAAGGGCTAGAAAATCATGTTTACACTGCAGTACATAATATATTAAACTAAGCCGATGTAAAGTGTATCACCAACAGGGCCGGCTCAACCGTGGGACCAAGTGGGTCCAACGGACCCAGGCAGCACTTGACAAGGGGCAGCACTTCAGTGACTGAGTCAGTCACAATCAGACCCAGACCACTTCCATCCTCTGTCAATGTGGGGAAGTTGCAGCCTCCCAACAACATAACCTCATCATACACAAATACACAGAACCGTTCGTGGGCGACATTCAAGGGGGGACAAGTGCATCTCTTCCCTAACTTCCCACTTATTGCGCAATTGTGCATAAGCGTTGTTTGCATGCAGGTAGGCAGGCTTAATAAGGTCAGTGGCAAGGCTAGTAGGTTGATATGCTAATAAATAATGTTACTACTGGGTGGGAGGGCGTCACTACCTACTGCGTTACGTTTCACTACCTACTGCCACGCCTACAAAAGACTTGCAAAGGCAGTTGTGCACGCATGCGGTCACTGCCGCAGTCGGAAAATATTACAGAACCCGCCTACAATAAACTTGTAAATATACTACAGAGCACGCATGCGCTCATTGCCACAGTTGGCAAATATTACAGAACTGGTATGTCCATATTTTTGGCACTAGCCGGGGCAATTTAAATAACAGTGGCAAAAAAAGGCTTCATATTCATGTTAATGAAAAAGTTCAATCATTTAATCAAACAAATCCGTATTTTGCAACTGTTATTTAGATGTCACCAGCTATTGACAAAATTAATCAAACAAAACCGTACAATAAATTGGAATATAAAGCCTTTTTTGCCACTGTTATTTAAATTGCCCGTGACACTATGAACTATCAGTGTTTGCGGGACGCAGTTTCCTGCCCACTACGGGAATGACAGCTATGTCCAGGTGATTTGTTTGATTAGACCGCTGCTTCATAACTTCTGTTTCCGGCAAGCCAGAAACAAGGGGCATCAAGCACCATACGGAACTTGATAAATCGGCCCCTAAGTGTACATCTTGGGCAATGTGAAATGTTCGGAGGTATAGAGTTATATAAAGTTATAGGAAATAAAAAGTTATATTGAGCAATAGTATGAGTTATGGAGGACAAAAAGGAGTTGTAATGACAAAATACAAAAGAGATTTATAAGCACAAGTAACAGGAGTTATATGCAGGAAGTAATACACAAAGCATTTGGAGGGGTTATTGTGATCATTTAGAATAAGAATGGGCTTATGATGCATTATTTGGAATAGTAAAGAGAGCTATATGTGAGGTTATATAGAGAAATGGAAAGATTTGTATGGAAATACATTCTGCATTATAAAAAGCTGCTGTATACAGTGAGGTCCAGTTTTATGTGCGGTTTCCAGCTTGGCAGGTAGTTCCTTGCATTCTTCACTATTCAAATGGCTGCTAAAGTAGTCAGTTTTGGGAAGCTTTTAGAATTAGGTATTAATCTCAGAATAGGAAACCAGATGGATAGAAGAAATGGGAGCAGAAGAGATGTAGTCCCTGGCATCTCATAACGTCTTTTCCCCCCGGTTCTTTATTGGTTTTTACAATTGTTATGCAGGCATGTTTTAAAGAATATCTTTTGGTCACACCATGTTAAAGGTCAAAATAAGTGCTTTTCCGTTTTAAATATAATCACTTTTGCAATATATGGGGCTGGACAGTCCTTTTGGATAGGGTCAGACTGATATACTACAGAAATGTTTTCTCCTGTAGAAAAGCATAGATTGGGCAGAAAGAAACTGCACCCTGGGTGGGTACTATCCTATAGGGTTAGCTTTAATGCACCCTTCGTCCCCAATTGAGCACTTCTCTTATGTATTTTAGTCTCCCTGAGCGCCAATGATGTCATGAAACCTGTCACAACCAGCACTTGGAGTGTGCAAAAACGTAAACTAAGCATGCATATGGTTTACTGCTGTATCAGCAACAAGTTGCTTGTTATTACTAATCCACAATAACTTTTATAAGGAAACCTTATTCAGTTTTATTTATTTTGCATGGACAAATGCATTGAAATAAAAAATGGATCATTATGTGTTGAATGATTCCTTTATTTCATTGTTGCTTGCAAGTAACTATGGCCGGATTAGAGGGTGCGCTATCAATAATGCTGGCTAGGATTAGCTCGCAAATTGATATTACAAGTCCATGGTAAAACTGATTAATCAGAGAATATTTATTGTGGCCGACATCCTTTAATTGCGCCCTATACTTTCAATGGATATTGTGTCTGCGCTAAACATCACTCATAAGTTGAAAGTTAAGTGTTGTGCTCAAGTGCAAATTGCAGTGCTAAAAAAGTTAGCGCAACTTGAGACCTGAAGTAAAGTGTTAGGGCTAGAATAAAAGTTTCAAAAAACAAACTAAAGTGTTACATTCATATTTATACATATAATACAAAAGCAAAAATAGGAGCGCTATTGATTTAAAGGGATATGAAACCCAAAATGTTTCTTTTAAAATTCAGATAGAGCATGCAATTTTAAACAACTTTTCAATTTACTCCTATTATAATAATACCTAGATAGGCTCACTAGCTCCCAGTAGTGCATTGCTACTCCTTCAACAAAGGATACCAAATGAACAAAGCAAATATGATAATAAAAGTAAATTGGAAATTTTAAAATTGTATGCTCTATCTGAATCATTAGAGAAATTTTGATTTTTATGTCCCTTTAACTTGAGCACTATCAGTGCTATTTGTTAAACTCCCCTTGTAATCTAGCCCTTTGTGTTTAAATCCTGCAAAAGTGTTTCTAAACACATAGTTAAAGTCAGCTCCAAATCAGCAATGCACTACTAGGGACTGGCTGAACACATATGATGTGACCCAATGGCAAGAGCCATATGTGTAGCCACCAAGCACCAGCTAGCTTCCAGAAGTGCATTGCTGCTCCTAAGCCTATCTAGGTATGTTTTTCAGCAAATTATATCAAGAGAATAAAGTATATTTGAGAAAAGAGGAGGAAGCAAAGAGCACCACAGCAAAGCTGTTAAGTATCATTCCCCTTCCCACAAACTCCAGTCATTCTCTTTGCCTTGGTGCATGGAGGAGGTGAAGGTTTGGTGTCTGAAGAAAATTTAATTTCCTTTGCTTCAAGCAAGTTTTTGGGTCTAGCCGTACTCCACTTTAATCTCTTCAGTAGGGTAGTGGTAGCTTTAAAGCAGTTCGGAACTTGTGAGGTGGGCCTCGCTGCGATTTCCTAACATATTTGCTGCCCTTCTATAGAAAGCCAGAGTAGGTTTACTCTGTTCTTTCTTTTTTCCACAGGTCTCTGTAAGGAGTGGCGTCCTTTCATACCGTGTGAGATGTCTTCCTGCCGGACAGCTAGATGTGCAGGTAAGTGCCTTTTGTCTTCTGGGGCTAGGAGGCTGGCACTGATGGGGTTAACCTTAAGACTGCAATATACGTGGGACTAGAATCCTGTGTACAGGGTTATTTATGGCAGTAGGCAGGCACTCTGTGTTTGTGACCTGGAGACATGAGTTGACCTCCTTTATGGAAAGGAAGGAGTTAACACCTTTTTTTGGCTCATGAGTTTATGCAGGGTTAATTTGACAAATCACACTTTCTGGTAATATCTAGGAATGTGGTGTTTTGTGGCACTTTGATTATCTCAGATGAAATCTTTAAATCTCTTTTTCCCTGTCTCCTTTCTTTAAGAAGATGTTTCCTGTCGCTGACTCCATTAAAGAGTTATGGCAAACGGTGCCTAAAGTAGAAGGGGCCATTTCTACTCTGGCTAAAATAACTACTATTCCTTTTGAGGATAGCTGCTCCTTTAAGATCCAATGGATAAAAAACTGGAGGCTTATTTGAAGAAAATGTATGTTCATCAAGGTCTCCAACGGCAACCTGCAGTGTGTATTGCCACTGTGACAAGTGTGGCAGTTTATTGGTTCGACGCCCTGTCTGATTCTCTTCAGGTAGAGACTCCCTTAGAGGAGATCCAAGACAGGATTAAGGCTCTTAAGATTGCCAATTCCTTTATTACTGACGCTTCCATGCAGATTATTAAACTGGGAGCCAAACTATCTGGCTTTGCTGTGCTAGCGCGCAGAGCATTGTGGCTGAAATCTTGGTCAGGCAATGTTTCCTCTAAGTCCAAACTTCTGGTGATTCCTTACAAGGGTAAGACCTTGTTTGGACCTGGTTTGGCAGAAATAATTTCTGATATTACAGGTGGAAAAGAGTCATTTCTACCACAAGATAAGAAGAATAGATCTAGAGCTGCAAAAACTAATCGGTATAATTGTTAATCGATTATGAAAATAGTTGTCAGCGAATCTCATAATCGATTAGTTGGTTGGCAATTAGTTGGTCTGTGCACAGCACCAGCTGCTTTACTCCAATGAGCTCCTGCACATGGTATTGTGTTTTATGGTTATGCCCTTAGCTTAAAGGACGTCTACAGACATTCATTTTACTTTTCACATTTTAAGGACAGTATAAGTTAATTTTTAAGTTTACAACTACGCCTGTCTTTTGTGCAACCCAGAAATAAAATAAGAGTCATAATTTGGATTGTTTATATTAAATCGATGATTTGGGGCTATGCTTTGCATGATATAGTGCCAAGCTTGTTATTTACACCTAGCCCTAGATTGATGGCATTTGTTATATGAATTGATGTCACTATTACCTGTTTGCACAATTTTTAGCGGATTGCTTGCTATTGCTGATATTTGTACTCTATAGATAAATGTGTAAGACTGTATCCTTTTAGTGATATATAGTCTTTAGCCTTTTTGCCTTTTTTTTTCTTTCTATTTTTAATTAATTGGAATATGTACAAAATTCAACCTCTGTAAGTATGTATCTGTTATTTTAAGAGTGCACTAGATACTTTTCCCCCTAACCTTATAGATGGTTATTTATCACTGCATATAGATATTCAATATATTTTTATGTTAAAATGAAGTCCAGGCTTACTTTGTTAAGAGGCTCTTTGCATTGGTGGAGAGCTAACAAAGATAAATATCCCACCTTGGTGAAATTGGCAAAACCCTACTTATGCGTCTCAGGCACCTCAACACCATCTGAGTGCCTCTTCTCTGCTGCAGGCAAAATAGCTTGCAAAAAAGAGAGCCAGCCTCAGTCAGGAGCATGTGAACATATTAACATTTTTGCATTTCAATGCAAAGTTTCTGAAAGAGTGAATAACAGAATGTTATAAACAGTGATACTCTACCTCTTACTAGTTCTACCTCTTTTCAAACAGTTTGTGTTTTTTTTTTTTTTTTGCTTAATTATAAAAATGTGTTCTGCTGCTTAAATGATTGGACCAACAGTTGTTTTAATATAAAGTTTTAGTCGGACGTTTATATTTATAACACTCAGTATGTGGATTTTATTTTAAATATATGAAAAAAATGTAAATAGATCTAAAGGACGTCAGAGTAATTTTCGTTCCTTTCGTAACTTCAGAGGAAAGTCGTCCTCTTCCAAGCAGGAACAGTCCAAGTTTCTTGGAAGCCCAATCAGTCTTGGAACAAGGGGAAGCAATCAAGGAAACCCGCAGCTGAGTCTAAGTCAGCATGAAGGATTTGCTACCGATCAAGGATCGGATCAAGTGGGGGGTAAACGTTCTCATTTTCTTCTGTTATGTGTGATCAGTCCACGGGTCATCATTACTTCTGGGATATTATCTGCTCCCCTACAGGAAGTGCAAGAGGATTCACCCAGCAGAGTTGCTATATAGCTCCTCCCCTCTACGTCACCTCCAGTCATTCTCTTGCACCCAAAGACTAGATAGGAGGTGTGAGAGGACTATGGTGATTATACTTAGTTTTTATAACTTCAATCAAAAGTTTGTTATTTTACAATAGCACCGGAGCGTGTTATTACTTCTCTGGCAGAGTTTGAAGAAGAATCTACCAGAGTTTTTCTTATGATTTTAACCGGAGTAGTTAAGATCATATTGCTGTTTCTCGGCCATCTGAGGGAGGTAAAAGCTTCAGATCAGGGGACAGCGGGCAGTTGAATCTGCATTGAGGTATGTAGCAGTTTTTATTTTCTGAATGGAATTGATGAGAAAATCCTGCCATACCGTTATAATGACATGTATGTATACTCTACACTTCAGTATTCTGGGGATGGTATTTCACCGGAATTACTCTGTAAAAGTACATTAAACCTTTTAATAGGTATTTAATTCATGTTAAACGTTTTTGCTGGAATGTAGAATCGTTTGCATTTCTGAGGTACTGAGTGAATAAATATTTGGGCATTATTTTTCCACTTGGCAGTTTGCTTGTTTTGATTATGACAGTTTCGTTTCTCTCTCACTGCTGTGTGTGAGGGGGAGGGGCCGTTTTTGGCGCTCTTTGCTACGCATCAAAAATTTCCAGTCAGTTACTCTTGTATTTTCTGCATGATCCGGTTCATCTCTAACAGAACTCAGGGGTCTTCAAACTTCTTTGAAGGGAGGTAGATTCTCTCAGCAGAGCTGTGAGACTTATGTAGTGACTGTGTTTTAAAACGTTGCTCTGTGATTTTTATGTTTAAAATTTAATTAGTGTTACTTTACTAATGGGAACAAACCTTTGCTAACAAGTTGTGTTGTTTTTTAAAGAGTGATGCTATAACTGTTTTTCAGTTCATTATTTCAACTGTCATTTAATCGTTTAGTGCTTCTTGGAGGCACAGTACGTTTTTGTTAAATAAGATTGTAACCAAGTTGCATGTTTATTGCTAGTGTGTTAAACATGTCTGATTCAGAGGAAGATACCTGTGTCATTTGTTCCAATGCCAAGGTGGAGCCCAATAGAAATTTATGTACTAACTGTATTGATGCTACTTTAAATAAAAGCCAATCTGTACAAATTGAACAAATTTCACCAAACAGCGAGGGGAGAGTTATGCCGTCTAACTCGCCTCACGTGTCAGTACCTGCGTCTCCCGCCCGGGAGGTGCGTGATATTATGGCGCCTAGTACATCTGGGCAGCCATTACAGATAACATTACAAGATATGGCTACTGTTATGACTGAAGTTTTGGCTAAGTTACCAGAACTAAGAGGCAAGCGTGATCACTCTGGGGTGAGAACAGAGTGCGCTGATAATTCTAGGGCCATGTCTGATACTGCGTCACAGCTTGCAGAGCATGAGGACGGAGAGCTTCATTCTGTAGGTGACGGTTCTGATCCAAGCAGATTGGATTCAGATATTTCAAATTTTAAATTTAAATTGGAAAACCTCCGTGTATTACTAGGGGAGGTCTTAGCGGCTCTTAACGATTGTAACACTGTTGCAATACCAGAGAAAATGTGTAGGTTGGATAAATACTTTGCGGTACCGGCGAGTACTGACGTTTTTCCTATACCTAAGAGATTAACTGAAATTGTTACTAAGGAGTGGGATAGACCCGGTGTGCCGTTCTCACCCCCTCCAATATTTAGAAAGATGTTTCCAATAGACGCCACCACACGGGACTTATGGCAAACGGTCCCTAAGGTGGAGGGAGCAGTTTCTACTTTAGCTAAGCGCACCACTATCCCGGTGGAGGATAGCTGTGCTTTTTCAGATCCTATGGATAAAAAATTAGAGGGTTACCTTAAGAAAATGTTTGTTCAACAAGGTTTTATATTGCAACCCCTTGCATGCATCGCGCCGATTACGGCTGCGGCAGCATTTTGGATTGAGTCTCTGGAAGAGAACCTTAGTTCCGCTACGCTGGACGACATTACGGACAGGCTTAGAGTCCTTAAACTAGCTAATTCATTCATTTCGGAGGCCGTAGTACATTTAACCAAACTTACGGCTAAGAATTCAGGATTCGCCATTCAGGCACGTAGGGCGCTGTGGCTAAAATCCTGGTCGGCTGATGTAACTTCTAAGTCCAAATTACTTAATATACCTTTCAAGGGGCAAACTTTATTTGGGCCCGGTTTGAAAGAAATTATCGCTGACATTACAGGAGGTAAGGGCCACGCTCTACCTCAAGACAAAGCCAAAGCTAAGGCTAGACAGTCTAATTTTCGTCCCTTTCGGAATTTCAAAGCAGGTGCAGCATCAACTTCCACTGCACCAAAACAGGAAGGAGCTGTTGCTCGTTACAGACAAGGCTGGAAACCTAACCAGTCCTGGAATAAGGGCAAGCAGGCCAGAAAACCTGCTGCTGCCCCTAAGACAGCATGAACCGAGGGCCCCCGATCCGGGACCGGATCTAGTGGGGGGCAGACTCTCTCTCTTCGCCCAGGCTTGGGCAAGAGATGTCCAGGATCCCTGGGCGCTAGAGATCATATCTCAGGGATACCTTCTAGACTTCAAATTATCTCCCCCAAGAGGGAGATTTCATCTGTCAAGGTTGTCAACAAACCAAATAAAGAAAGACGCGTTTCTACGCTGTGTACAAGATCTATTATTAATGGGAGTGATCCATCCGGTTCCGCGGTCCTAACAAGGACAAGGGTTTTACTCAAACCGGTTTGTGGTTCCCAAAAAAGAGGGAACTTTCAGGCCAATCTTGGATTTAAAGATCCTAAACAAATTCCTAAGAGTTCCATCGTTCAAAATGGAAACTATTCGGACAATCTTACCCATGATCCAAAAGGGTCAGTACATGACCACAGTGGATTTAAAGGATGCTTACCTTCACATACCGATTCACAAAGATCATTACCGGTATCTAAGGTTTGCCTTCTTAGACAGGCATTACCAGTTTGTAGCCCTTCCATTCGGATTGGCTACGGCTCCAAGAATCTTCACAAAGGTTCTGGGTGCCCTTCTAGCGGTTCTGAGACCGCGAGGAATTTCGGTAGCTCCGTACCTAGACGACATTCTGATACAAGCTTCAAGCTTTCAAACTGCCAAGTCTCATACAGAGTTAGTTCTGGCATTTCTAAGGTCGCATGGTTGGAAAGTGAACGAAAGGAAGAGTTCTCTCTTGCCTCTCACAAGAGTTCCATTCTTGGGGACTCTTATAGATTCTGTAGAAATGAAGATTTATCTGACAGAAGACAGATTAACAAAGCTTCTAAATACATGCCGTGTCCTTCATTCCATTCAACTCCCGTCAGTAGCTCAATGCATGGAGGTGATCGGCTTAATGGTAGCAGCAATGGACATAGTACCCTTTGCACGCCTACATCTCAGACCGCTGCAATTGTGCATGCTGAGTCAGTGGAATGGGGATTACTCAGATTTGTCCCCCACTCTGAATCTGGATCAAGAGACCAGAAACTCTCTTCTATGGTGGCTTTCTCGACCACATCTGTCCAGGGGGATGCCGTTCAGCAGGCCGGACTGTACAATTGTAACAACAGACGCCAGCCTTCTAGGTTGGGGCGCTGTCTGGAATTCTCTGAAGGCTCAGGGACAATGGAGTCAGGAGGAAAGTCTCCTGCCAATAAACATTCTGGAATTGAGAGCAGTTCTCAATGCCCTTCTAGCTTGGCCCCAGTTAAAGACTCGGGGGTTCATCAGGTTTCAGTCGGACAACATCACGACTGTAGCTTACATCAACCATCAAGGAGGGACAAGAAGCTCCCTAGCAATGATAGAAGTATCAAAGATAATTCGCTGGGCAGAGTCTCACTCTTGCCACCTGTCAGCAATCCACATCCCGGGAGTGGAGAACTGGGAGGCGGATTTCTTGAGTCGCCAGACTCTTCATCCGGGGGAGTGGGAACTTCATCCGGAGGTCTTTGCCCAAATACTTCGACGTTGGGGCAAACCAGAGATAGATCTCATGGCGTCTCGCCAGAACGCCAAACTTCCTCGCTACGGATCCAGATCCAGGGATCCGGGAGCGGTTCTGATAGATGCTTTGACAGCACCTTGGAACTTCAGGATGGCTTATGTGTTTCCACCCTTCCCGCTGCTTCCTCGATTGATTGCCAAAATCAAACAGGAGAGAGCATCAGTGATTCTAATAGCGCCTGCATGGCCGCGCAGGACTTGGTATGCAGATCTAGTGGACATGTCATCCTGTCCGCCGTGGTCTCTACCTCTAAGACAGGACCTTCTGATTCAGGGTCCATTCAAACATCAAAGTCTAACTTCTCTGAAGCTGACTGCTTGGAAATTGAACGCTTGATTTTATCAAAACTTGGGTTTTCTGAGTCGGTTATTGATACCCTGATACAGGCTAGGAAGCCTGTTACCAGAAAGATTTACCATAAAATATGGCGTAAATACCTATACTGGTGTGAATCCAAAGATTACTCCTGGAGTAAGGTTAGGATTCCTAGGATATTGTCTTTTCTACAAGAAGGTTTAGAAAATGGTTTATCGGCTAGCTCATTAAAGGGACAGATCTCAGCTCTGTCCATCTTGTTACACAGGCGTCTGTCAGAAAATTCAGACATCCAGGCCTTTTGTCAGGCTTTAGCTAGGATCAAGCCTGTGTTTAAAACTGTTGCTCCGCCATGGAGTTTAAACTTAGTTCTTAACGTTTTACAGGGTGTTCCGTTTGAACCCCTTCATTCCATTGATATAAAATTGTTATCTTGGAAAGTTCTATTTTTAATGGCTATTTCCTCGGCTCGAAGAGTCTCTGAGTTATCAGCCCTACATTGTGATTCTCCTTATCTGATCTTTCACTCAGACAAGGTAGTTCTGCGTACTAAACCTGGGTTCTTACCTAAGGTTGTCTCTAACAGGAATATCAATCAAGAGATTGTTGTTCCATCCTTGTGTCCAAATCCTTCTTCAAAGAAGGAACGTCTTCTACACAATCTGGATGTAGTTCGTGCCCTCAAGTTCTACTTGCAGGCAACTAAAGATTTTCGCCAAACTTCTTCCCTGTTTGTCGTTTATTCTGGACAGAGGAGAGGTCAAAAAGCTTCTGCTACCTCTCTCTCTTTTTGGCTTCGTAGCATAATACGTTTAGCCTATGAGACTGCTGGACAGCAGCCTCCTGAAAGAATTACAGCTCATTCCACTAGAGCTGTGGCTTCCACTTGGGCCTTTAAGAATGAGGCCTCTGTTGAACAGATTTGCAAGGCTGCAACTTGGTCTTCGCTTCATACTTTTTCCAAATTTTACAAATTTGACACTTTTGCTTCTTCGGAGGCTATTTTTGGGAGAAAGGTTCTTCAGGCAGTGGTTCCTTCTGTATAATGAGCCTGCCTATCCCTCCCGTCATCCGTGTACTTTTGCTTTGGTATTGGTATCCCAGAAGTAATGATGACCCGTGGACTGATCACACATAACAGAAGAAAACATAATTTATGCTTACCTGATAAATTCCTTTCTTCTGTTGTGTGATCAGTCCACGGCCCGCCCTGTTTTTTAAGGCAGGTACATATTTTTTAAATTATAATTCAGTCACCACTACACCCTTGGCTTCTCCTTTCTCGTTGGTCTTTGGTCGAATGACTGGAGGTGACGTAGAGGGGAGGAGCTATATAGCAACTCTGCTGGGTGAATCCTCTTGCACTTCCTGTAGGGGAGCAGATAATATCCCAGAAGTAATGATGACCCGTGGACTGATCACACAACAGAAGAAAGGAATTTATCAGGTAAGCATAAATTATGTTTTTATCAAGCTTGGATATGAGATGTTCCAGATCCTTGGGCTGTGGACTAGTATCTCAGGTTTACAAATTAGAATTCAAGACTCTTTCTCCCAGGGGCAGGTTCCACCTCTCAAGATTATCTGCAGACCAGATAAGAAGAGAGGCGTTCTTGAAATGTGTTCAGGATCTTTCCACCCTGGGAGTGATAGTTCCAGTTTCTGTAAGGGAACAGGGTCTGGGATTCTATTCCAACCCATTCGTGGTTCCAAAAAAAGAGGGAACTTTTCGTCCTATTCTAGACCTAATATGTCTCAACAAGTTTCTCAGAGTACCGTCCTTCAAAATGGAAACCTTTTGTTCCATTCTTCCTTTGGTCGAAGAGGGTCAGTTCATGACGACCATAGACTTGAAGACGCGTATCTTCATGTTCCCATCCATCGGGATCATCACAAATTGCTGAGGTTCGCCTTTCTAGACAAACACTTTCAGTTTGTGGCTTTCCATTTGGCCTTGCCACAGCTCCCAGAATTTTCTCAAAGTTTCTGGGGTCTTACAATAATAGGGAAAGCTATTTCCCTATTATTGTAAGACCTAATAATAGGGAAAAACTAAGAGCTAACTGTATGATGCAAACTGTATAATGCAATGTGTTAATAACACTTCTATGATTGCAAATAAAAGGAGGGGGCCTTAATTAATATCATGTACTGTGATGTTTAATAACGTGATAAATGTATTAAAATACGAATAAATGCACATAAAATATCAGTTTGAAAAATATTATATAGTTTATATGATTATAATAAACATAAAGATGGATGCCGGCATCAAATTACAATAAAAAACAAATAGAAGATAAATTAAAACACAATTAATAACAGATTTTCTGATCCCAAGGATTTAGCGATTCTTATAGAAAAGAATCAGTATATCTGTGCTCAAATGTGTAAAGCATAAAAGTAAATTTTTTGATGATACAATACAAAATGTTAAGTCTTTAACTTTAAAGTGCTCAGGATGTCTTGGCAGTGGTCAGGTCTCGGGGAATTGCAGTGGCGCCTTACCTGGATGACATATTGGTTCAGGTGCCATCTTTTCAACAAGCAACCTCACATACAGAGATCTTGCTGTCTTTTCTACGTTCCCACGGATGGAAGGTGAATGTGGAAAAGAGTTCCCTTGTTCCAGCTACAAGGGTAGTTTTCTTAGGGACCATAATAGATTCCCTATCTATGAAAATATTTCTGACAGAGGTCAGAAAATCCAAAATTTTTCCTCTTGCCTCTCTCTGCAGTCGACTGTTCGGCTATCAGTGGCTCAATGTATGCAGGTAAATGGTCTGATGGTCGCTTCAATGGACATCATTCCCTTTGCTCAATTCCATTTGAGAGCTCTGCAGTTATGCATGCTCAGACAATGGAACGGGGACCATTCGGATCTGTCTCAGAGGTTAGATCTAGATCAGGAAACAAGAGACTCTCTTCTGTGGTGGCTTTCTTAGGAGCATCTGTCTCAGGGCACATGCTTCCAGAGGTCTTCCTGGGTGATTATGACCACAGATGCCAGCCTGCTGGGCTGGGGAGCAGTCTTGGACTCGTTAAAGGCGCACAGACTATGGACTCTGGAGGAGTCTGCTCTCCCCATAAATATCTTGGAGTTGAGAGTGATTTACAATGCTTTGATGGCTTGGCCTCAGTTGTCCTTAGCCCGGTTTATCAGGTTCCAGTCGGACAATATCACCTCAGTGGCTTACAACAACCACCAGGGAGGAACTCAGATTTCCTTAGCCATGAAGAAGTTGGCTTGGATTGTTCAGTGGGCAGAAGCTCACAGTTGCTGTCTATCTGCCATCCACATTCCAGGAGTGGACAACTTGGAAGCGGACTTCCTGAGCAGACATCCCAGGAAGTGGGCTCTCTATCCGGAGTTGTTCTCCAGGTTAACCCTCAAATAGGGAATGCTGGAGTTGGATCTGATGGCGTCTCAGCAAAATGCCAAGCTTCCAAGGTACAGTTCAAGGTCAAGAGATCCGCAGGCTGCCCTGATAGATGCTCTGGCAGTTCCTTGGGATTTCAGTCTTGCATACCTGTTTCCTCTGTTTGCTCTCCTGCTTCCACGGGTCATTGCTCGTATCAAACAGGAGAGAGCATCAGTAATTCTAATAGCTCCTGCATGGCCTCGCAGGATCTGGTATGCAGACTTAGTGAAGATGTAATCTCTTCAACCTTGGAGGTTGCCTCTGAGGAAGGACCTTCTAACTCAGGGTCCTTTCCTTGATCGAAATCTCGTTTCTCTGAAGCTGACTGCTTGGAGTTTGAACGCTTAGTTCTGTCTAAGCGTGGTTTTTCTGAGTCTGTCATTGAGTCCATGATTCAGGCACATAAGCCTGTTACTAGAAAGATTTACCATAAAGTATGGCGTAAATACCTTTATTGGTGTGAATCCAAGGGCTACTCTTGGAGTAGGGTAAGGGTTCCGAAGATTTTGTCCTTTCTCCAGGAAGGTCTGGAGAAGGGTTTATCAGTCAATACTCTGAAGGGTCAGATTTCTGCATTATCTATTTTGTTATACAAGCGTCTGGCGGATGTGCCAGACGTGCAATCTTTTTGTCAGGCCCTGGTCAGAATCAGGCCTGTGTTTAAGTCTGTGGCTCCTCCTTGGAGCCTTAACCTTGTTCTTAGCGTTTTGCAGCAGGCTCCGTTTGAGCCAATGCATTCCATAGATATTAAGTTGTTATCTTGGAAGGTTTTGTTTCTTATGGCTATCTCTTCTGCTCTAAGAATTTCGGAACTCTCGGCTTTGCAGTGTGATTCGCCTTATCTTTCATGCTGATAAGGCGGTTCTTCGTACTAAGAAAAGTTTTCTTCTGAAAGTGGTTTCGGATAGACATATTATTTAGGAAATTGTTGTTCCTTCTCTATGTCCTAATCCTTCTTCTCCTAGGAACGTTTGTTGCACAACTTGGATGTTGTGCGTGTTTTAAAATTGTATCTACAGGCGACTAAGGATTTTCACCAGTCTTCTGCCTGTTTCTCTGGAAAGCGTAAAGGTCAGAAGGCTACTGCTATTTCTCTTGCTCTCTGGTTGAGAAGTATAATTCGTTTTTCTTATAAGACTGCTGGTCAGCAGCCTCCTGAGAGAATTACGGCTCATTCCACGAGGGCTGTTTCCTCTTCTTGGGCTTTCAAAAATGAAGCTTCTGTGGAGCCGATTTGCAAGGCTGCAACTTGGTCCTCTCTGCATACTTTTTACAAATTTGATACTTTTGCCTCAGCTGAGGCTTCTTTTGGGAGAAAAGTTCTTCAAGTGGTGGTGCCTTCCGTTTAGGTCTGTCTGTCTTGTTTTCCCTCCCTAGTCATCTGTGTCTTCTAGCTTGGATATTGATTCCCAACAGTAATTGATGGCATTGGGCACTCACCATATCTTAGGAAAGAAAACAAAATGTATGCTTACCTGATTTCTTTCTTTCCTGATATGGTGAGTCCACGACCCCATCCCTTTTTTTTGTTTTTGTTAAGACAGTTATTTTTGTCTAAACCTCAGGCACCTATACACCTTTGTGTTATTCCTTTTTTTTTATTTCCCTTTGGTCGAATGACTGGGGTTTGTGGGAAGGGGAGTGATGCTTAACAGCTATGCTGTGGTGCTCTTTGCCTCCTCCTGCTGGCCAGGAGTGATATTCCCAACAGTAATTGATGACGTTGTGGACTCACCATATCTGGAAATAAATTTATCAGGTAAGCATACATTTTGTTTTTTGTTTCCTGACAATAATGGTATGTTCCTGTACTAAAAATGTTTTTATGATTGTAGAGGCTCATCCCTGTATACTAATACAACAGTATTGCAATTGCAAATGAGTTTGCGATAATACGTGAATATCAGTTGCACACAATTGTGCATTGATTTCAATAATTTAAATAGCATTAAAGAGATACAAACATCTTGCAATTACATATTCTTGCCTGCGTGTGTATGTGTTAAAGTGTTTGTGAGTGTTTATTTGCGCATGCGTGTGAAAGTGTGTGTTTGTGTGTGCATACAAGTGTTTATTTGCACATACATGGGTGTATGAAAGTGTTTGTGAGTGTTTATTTGCGCATGCGTGTGTGTGAAAGTGTTTATGTTTGTGTGTGCATACAAGTGTTTATTTGCACATACATGGGTGTATGAAAGTGTTTGTGAGTGTTTATTTGCGCATGCGTGTGTGTGAAAGTGTTTATGTTTGTGTGTGCATACAAGTGTTTATTTGCACATACATGGGTGTATGAAAGTGTTTGTGAGTGTTTATTTGCGCATGCGTGTGTGTGAAAGTGTTTATGTTTGTGTGTGCATACAAGTGTTTATTTGCACATACATGGGTGTATGAAAGTGTTTGTGTGTGCAAATGTTTATTTGCGTGAGTGTGTGTGTTTCTGAGTGTTCATTTGCGCATGTGTGTATGTGTTAGAGTTTATGTGTGTGTGTGTTTGAGCATCTTTAATGTATATAAGTTTTTTCTTCATATGTGTTCATGTACTAAGTATAAATCCAGTGGTCAAGTTTTCCAGTCATTAACTCCTCCAATATTTGTTGGTACGTTTTGAGTTACTTTAACCCCTTTGTGCCATTATGACATTCTATGCCATCCTAACCACACTGGGCTTTAAAGCCCTTAGGACGGCATAGAACGTCATAGTAGTTTTGCTTTACTTAAACCAAAGGCGCTTCCTGAATGGTATGGTGGACTAAGGGTGTGCAGAGTGTCAAAGGCATTCCCCAAACACAATCCCATCATTAAAATCACGTGATCGCGTGAACTAATGCATGATTTCATTTTTTTATTTATTTGTTTACATCAGAACTTCGTTCAGATGTAGACAAATAAGTCTGGGCAGGAAGGGGTTAATATTGAGGACCTTTTTAGAATGCTAAAGTGAAATTGATTAGACATAAAGTGACTGGTTTACCTATAAGTATTACTTTTCTAGTAATAAGTGTTCTGTTTTAAAGGTGATACAAATGAACTCTCAGCATTTAAGAAAAAAATCTCAAGCATTAGGTATTCTTGATGTTTGTTGGTCTGGGATCCATGGATACAGAGCAGATTTGGATGCCATTTGACAAGCAATTTATGTAACCTTTAGAACTAAGAATTAAATATTTATTTAGATATTAAACATTTTTTTCAATTAAAGGGACATCAATAAAACATAGGAGCTGCTGCTTGATATGTGACAAACATTTTCTAATGAATAATTCAGCTTAAATTTGTCAAGGGAATGTATTTATACGCTTTTTCTTTTCACTCACTCTCTGTCTCTCTAAACAAATGAAAACTCTGTGTACATGGATGTGTGAACATGTAGTTTACACTTCTGCAAGAAATGATTTAGCACTTCTGCTGCCATTTTTAAAAGTACTAAGAGATTGAACGTATACTGGATGGTTCCACATATACTTTATGGGCGCGATCCGATATCGATCGCAGTTTGCGGCGCAAGCGAGGGAACCGGCGTCGCCCGCAGTTTCAGCTCGCAACTCGAGCCATCCCATATAGGTCGCCGTCAGATGCCAACGTGCCGTAAGTCTCACAAACCAGCGATGTCCAGAAATCTGCGTAAGTACAAATTTCTGGCGTCGCCAGTGACTTGCGCCACGTTAGAATCTGCCGGCGCCTATAAAACCTGACTAAAGTTTAAAACACCCGCACTGTCTAACACGCCTCCCTAACATAGCCCACACTGTCTAACACGCCTCCCTAACATAGCCCGACACGTCTAACCCTCTATCCGCTATCCCCCCTCACTAGCCTAACAATAAAAAGCTATTAACCCCTAAACCGCCGCTCCTTTACCCCGCCGCAACCTAATAAAGTTATTAACCCCTAAACCGCCGCTCCCGTACCCCGCCGCCATCTATATTATATCTATAACCCCCTAAATATATTAAAATTATTAACCCCTAATGTAAGCCCCTTACACCGCCGCCATCTCTATTAAAATGATTAACCCCTAATTTAATCTACCTACCCCGCCGCCAGCTATATTATCTATATTAACCCTAAGTATATTATAGTTAATATAGTTATTACATTATATATATTAACTATATTAACCCTAATTATATTAGGGTTAATATAGTTACTATAGTATTTATATTAACTATATCTAACACTAACACCCTAACTATATTTATATTAAATTAATCTAATTAATTTATAAACTAAAATATTCCTATTTAAATCTAAATACTTACCTATAAAATAATCCCTAAGATAATCCCTAAGATAGCTACAATATAATTAATAATTACATTGTAGCTATGTTAGGGTTAATATTTATTTTACAGGTAAATTGTTAATTATTTTAACTAGGTATAATAGATATTAAATAGTTATTAACTATTTAATATCTACCTAGTTAAAATAATTACCCAATTACCTGTAAAATAAATCCTAACCTAAGTTATAAATACACCTACACTATCAATAAATTAAATAAAGTACAAACATCTATCTAAAAATTCAATTAAATTAACTAAACTAAATTACAAAAAAAAACAAACACTAAATTACAAAAAATAAAAAAAAGATTACAAGATTTTTAAGCTAATTACACCTATTCTAAGCCCCCTAATAAAATAATAAACCCCCAAAATAAAAACAATTCCCTGCCCTATTCTAAATTAAACATATTTCTCCAACATAGGTGTGTCCGGTCCACGGCGTCATCCTTACTTGTGGGATATTCTCTTCCCCAACAGGAAATGGCAAAGAGCCCAGCAAAGCTGGTCACATGATCCCTCCTAGGCTCCGCCTACCCCAGTCATTCTCTTTGCCGTTGTACAGGCAACATCTCCACGGAGATGGCTTAGAGTTTTTTAGTGTTTAACTGTAGTTTTTCATTATTCAATCAAGAGTTTGTTATTTTCAAATAGTGCTGGTACGTACTATTTACTCAGAAACAGAAAAGAGATGAAGAATTCTGTTTGTATGAGGAAAATGATTTTAGCAACCGTAACTAAAATCCATGGCTGTTCCACACAGGACTGTTGAGAGCAATTAACTTCAGTTGGGGGAACAGTTTGCAGTCCTTTGCTGCTTGAGGTATGACACATTCTAACAAGACGATGTAATGCTGGAAGCTGTCATTTTCCCTATGGGATCCGGTAAGCCATGTTTATTTCGATTGTAAATAAGGGCTTCACAAGGGCTTATTTAAACTGTAGACCTTTTTTGGGCTAAATCGATTGATATTAACACTTATTTAGCCTTGAGGAATCATTTATTCTGGGTATTTTGATATAATAATATCGGCAGGCACTGTTTTAGACACCTTATTCTTTAGGGGCTTTCCCAAAGCATAGGCAGAGTCTCATTTTCGCGCCGGTGTTGCGCACTTGTTTTTGAGAGGCATGGCATGCAGTCGCATGTGAGAGGAGCTCTGATACTTATAAAAGACTTCTGAAGGCGTCATTTGGTATCGTATTCCCCTTTGGGTTTGGTTGGGTCTCAGCAAAGCAGATACCAGGGACTGTAAAGGGGTTAAAGCTTAAAACGGCTCCGGTTCCGTTATTTTAAGGGTTAAAGCTTCCAAAATTGGTGTGCAATATTTTCAAAGCTTTAAGACACTGTGGTGAAAGTTTGGTGAATTTTGAACAATTCCTTCATGTTTTTTCGCAATTGCAGTAATAAAGTGTGTTCAGTTTAAAATTTAAAGTGACAGTAACGGTTTTATTTCAAAACGTTTTTTGTACTTTCTTATCAAGTTTATGCCTGTTTAACATGTCTGAACTACCAGATAGACTGTGTTCTGAATGTGGGGAAGCCAGAATTCCTATTCATTTAAATAAATGTGATTTATGTGATAATGACAATGATGCCCAAGATGATTCCTCAAGTGAGGGGAGTAAGCATGGTACTGCATCATTCCCTCCTTCGTCTACACGAGTCTTGCCCACTCAGGAGGCCCCTAGTACATCTAGCGCGCCAATACTCCTTACTATGCAACAATTAACGGCTGTAATGGATAATTCTGTCAAAAACATTTTAGCCAAAATGAACCCTTGTCAGCGTAAGCGTGGATGCTCTGTTTTAGTTACTGAAGAGCATGACGACGCTGATATTAATATCTCTGAAGGGCCCCTAACCCAATCTGAGGGGGCCAGGGAGGTTTTGTCTGAGGGAGAAATTACTGATTTAGGGAACATTTCTCAGCAGGCTGAATCTGATGTGATTACTTTTAAATTTAAATTGGAACATCTCCGCATTTTGCTTAAGGAGGTATTATCCACTCTGGATGATTGTGAAAATTTGGTCATCCCAGAGAAACTATGTAAAATGGACAAGTTCCTAGAGGTGCCGGGGCTCCCAGAAGCTTTTCCTATACCCAAGCGGGTGGCGGACATTGTTAATAAAGAATGGGAAAGGCCCGGTATTCCTTTCGTCCCTCCCCCCATATTTAAAAAATTGTTTCCTATGGTCGACCCCAGAAAGGACTTATGGCAGTCAGTCCCAAAGGTCGAGGGAGCGGTTTCTACTTTAAACAAACGCACCACTATTCCCATAGAGGATAGTTGTGCTTTCAAAGATCCTATGGATAAAAAATTAGAAGGTTTGCTTAAAAAGATGTTTGTTCAGCAGGGTTACCTTCTACAACCCATTTCATGCATTGTCCCGGTCACTACAGCCGCATATTTCTGGTTTGATGAACTGATTAAGGTGCTCGATAGTGACTCTCCTCCTTATGAGGAGATTATGGACAGAGTCAATGCTCTCAAATTGGCTAATTCTTTCACTCTAGACGCCTCTTTGCAATTGGCTAAGTTAGCGGCTAAGAATTCTGGGTTTGCTATTGTGGCGCGCAGAGCGCTTTGGTTGAAATCTTGGTCGGCTGATGCGTCTTCCAAGAACAAGCTACTAAACATTCCTTTCAAGGGGAAAACGCTGTTTGGTCCTGACTTGAAAGAGATTATCTCTGATATCACTGGGGGTAAGGGCCATGCCCTTCCTCAGGATCGGCCTTTCAAGGCAAAAAATAGACCTAATTTTCGTCCCTTTCGTAAAAACGGACCAGCCCAAGGTGCTACGTCCTCTAAGCAAGAGGGTAATACTTCTCAGGCCAAGCCAGCTTGGAGACCAATGCAAGGCTGGAACAAGGGAAAGCAGGCCAAGAAACCTGCCACTGCTACCAAGACAGCATGAAATATTGGCCCCCGATCCGGGACCGGATCTGGTGGGGGGCAGACTCTCTCTCTTCGCTCAGGCTTGGGCAAGAGATGTTCTGGATCCTTGGGCGCTAGAAATAGTCTCCCAGGGTTATCTTCTGGAATTCAAGGGACTTCCCCCAAGGGGGAGGTTCCACAGGTCTCAGTTGTCTTCAGACCACTTACAAAGACAGGCGTTCTTACATTGTGTAGAAGACCTGTTAAAAATGGGAGTGATTCATCCTGTTCCATTGAGAGAACAAGGGATGGGGTTCTACTCCAATCTGTTCATAGTTCCCAAAAAAGAGGGAACGTTCAGACCAATCCTAGATCTCAAGATCTTAAACAAATTTCTCAAGGTCCCATCGTTCAAGATGGAAACCATTCGAACTATCCTTCCTTCCATCCAGGAAGGTCAATTCATGTCCACGGTGGATTTAAAGGATGCGTATCTACATATTCCTATCCACAAGGAACATCATCGGTTCCTAAGGTTTGCATTCCTAGACAAACATTACCAGTTCGTGGCGCTTCCTTTCGGATTAGCCACTGCTCCAAGGATTTTCACAAAGGTACTAGGGTCCCTTCTAGCGGTGCTAAGACCAAGGGGCATTGCGGTAGTACCTTACCTGGACGACATTCTGATTCAAGCGTCGTCCCTCCCTCGAGCAAAGGCTCACACGGACATCGTCCTGGCCTTTCTCAGATCTCACGGCTGGAAAGTGAACGTGGAAAAGAGTTCTCTATCCCCGTCAACAAGGGTTCCCTTCTTGGGAACAATTATAGACTCCTCAGAAATGAGGATTTTTCTAACAGAGGCCAGAAAGACAAAACTTCTGGACTCTTGTCGAATTCTTCATTCCGTTCCTCTTCCTTCCGTAGCTCAGTGCATGGAAGTGATCGGGTTGATGGTAGCGGCAATGGACATAGTTCCTTTTGCGCGCATTCATCTAAGACCATTACAACTGTGCATGCTCAGTCAGTGGAATGGGGACTATACAGACTTATCTCCAAAGATACAAGTAAATCAGAGGACCAGAGACTCACTCCGTTGGTGGCTGTCCCTGGACAACCTGTCACGAGGGATGACATTCCGCAGACCAGAGTGGGTCATTGTCACGACCGACGCCAGTCTGATGGGCTGGGGCGCGGTCTGGGGATCCCTGAAAGCTCAGGGTCTTTGGTCTCGGGAAGAATCTCTTCTACCGATAAATATTCTGGAACTGAGAGCGATATTCAATGCTCTCAAGGCTTGGCCTCAGCTAGCGAGGACCAAGTATATACGGTTTCAATCAGACAACATGACGACTGTTGCGTACATCAACCATCAGGGGGGAACAAGGAGTTCCCTAGCGATGGAAGAAGTGACCAAGATCATTCTATGGGCGGAGTCTCACTCCTGCCACCTGTCTGCTATCCACATCCCGGGAGTGGAAAATTGGGAAGCGGATTTTCTGAGTCGTCAGACATTGCATCCGGGGGAGTGGGAACTCCATCCGGAAATCTTTGCCCAAGTCACTCAACTATGGGGCATTCCAGACATGGATCTGATGGCCTCTCGTCAGAACTTCAAAGTTCCTTGCTACGGGTCCAGATCCAGGGATCCCAAGGCGGCTCTAGTGGATGCACTAGTAGCACCTTGGACCTTCAAACTAGCTTATGTGTTCCCGCCGTTCCCTCTCATCCCCAGGCTGGTAGCCAGGATCAATCAGGAGAGGGCGTCGGTGATCTTGATAGCTCCTGCGTGGCCACGCAGGACTTGGTATGCAGATCTGGTGAATATGTCATCGGCTCCACCTTGGAAGCTACCTTTGAGACGAGACCTTCTTGTTCAGGGTCCGTTCGAACATCCGAATCTGGTTTCACTCCAGCTGACTGCTTGGAGATTGAACGCTTGATTTTATCGAAGCGAGGTTTCTCAGATTCTGTTATCGATACTCTTGTTCAGGCCAGAAAGCCTGTAACTAGAAAGATTTACCACAAAATTTGGAAAAAATATATCTGTTGGTGTGAATCTAAGGGATTCCCTTGGGACAAGGTTAAGATTCCTAGGATTCTATCCTTCCTTCAAGAAGGATTGGAAAAAGGATTATCGGCAAGTTCCCTGAAGGGACAGATTTCTGCCTTGTCGGTGTTACTTCACAAAAAACTGGCAGCTGTGCCAGATGTTCAAGCCTTTGTTCAGGCTCTGGTTAGAATCAAGCCTGTTTACAAACCTTTGACTCCTCCTTGGAGTCTCAATTTAGTTCTTTCAGTTCTTCAGGGGGTTCCGTTTGAACCCTTACATTCCGTTGATATTAAGTTATTATCTTGGAAAGTTTTGTTTTTAGTTGCAATTTCTTCTGCTAGAAGAGTTTCAGAATTATCTGCTCTGCAGTGTTCTCCCCCTTATCTGGTGTTCCATGCAGATAAGGTGGTTTTACGTACTAAACCTGGTTTTCTTCCAAAAGTTGTTTCTAATAAAAACATTAACCAGGAGATTATCGTACCTTCTCTGTGTCCGAAACCAGTTTCAAAGAAGGAACGCTTGTTACACAATTTGGATGTTGTTCGCGCTCTAAAATTCTATTTAGATGCTACAAAGGATTTTAGACAAACATCTTCCTTGTTTGTTGTTTATTCAGGTAAAAGGAGAGGTCAAAAAGCAACTTCTACCTCTCTCTCTTTTTGGATTAAAAGCATCATCAGATTGGCTTACGAGACTGCCGGACGGCAGCCTCCCGAAAGAATCACAGCTCATTCCACTAGGGCTGTGGCTTCCACATGGGCCTTCAAGAACGAGGCTTCTGTTGATCAGATATGTAGGGCAGCGACTTGGTCTTCACTGCACACTTTTACCAAATTTTACAAGTTTGATACTTTTGCTTCTTCTGAGGCTATTTTTGGGAGAAAGGTTTTGCAAGCCGTGGTGCCTTCCATTTAGGTGACCTGATTTGCTCCCTCCCTTCATCCGTGTCCTAAAGCTTTGGTATTGGTTCCCACAAGTAAGGATGACGCCGTGGACCGGACACACCTATGTTGGAGAAAACAGAATTTATGTTTACCTGATAAATTTCTTTCTCCAACGGTGTGTCCGGTCCACGGCCCGCCCTGGTTTTTTAATCAGGTCTGATAATTTATTTTCTTTAACTACAGTCACCACGGTACCATATGGTTTCTCCTATGCTATTATTCCTCCTTAACGTCGGTCGAATGACTGGGGTAGGCGGAGCCTAGGAGGGATCATGTGACCAGCTTTGCTGGGCTCTTTGCCATTTCCTGTTGGGGAAGAGAATATCCCACAAGTAAGGATGACGCCGTGGACCGGACACACCGTTGGAGAAAGAAATTTATCAGGTAAACATAAATTCTGTTTTCAAAGCTCTTTACCTTACCAGCCCTTAAAAGGGCCTTTTGTGGGGCATGCCCCAAAGAATTCAGCTCTTTTGCATTCAACAAATACAATCCCCCCCCCCCATTACAACCCACCACCCACATACCCCTATTCTAAACCCACCCAAACCCCCCTTAAAAAAGCCTAACACTACCCCCCTGAAGATCTCCCTACCTTGTCTTCACCACACCGGGCCGAACTCCTGATCCGATCCGGGCGATGTCGTCCTCCAAGCGGCAAAGAAGAATTCTTCCTCCGGCGATGTCATCCTCCAAGCGGCAAAGAAGAATTCTTCCTCCGGCGACGTCTTCCTCCAAGCGGCAGCAAAGTCTTCATTCTTCCGGCGGCATCTTCAATCTTCTTTCTTCGCTCCGCCGCCGCGGAGCATCCATCCCGGCCGACTGCTAAACTTGGAATGAGGTACCTTTAAATGACGTCATCCAAGATGGCGTCCGCCGAATTCCGATTGGCTGATAGGATTCTATCAGCCAATCGGAATTAAGTTAAAAAAATCTGATTGGCTGATTGAATCAGCCAATCAGATTCAAGTTCAATCCGATTGGCTGATCCAATCAGCCAATCAGATTGAGCTCGCATTCTATTGGCTGTTCCGATCAGCCAATAGAATGCGAGCTCAATCTGATTGGCTGATTAGATCAGCCAATCGGATTGAACTTGAATCTGATTGGCTGATTCAATCAGCCAATCAGATTTTTTTAACTTAATTCCGATTGGCTGATAGAATCCTATCAGCCAATCGGAATTCGGCGGACGCCATCTTGGATGACGTCATTTAAAGGTACCTCATTCCAAGTTTAGCAGTCGGCCGGGATGGATGCTCCGCGGCGGCGGAGCGAAGAAAGAAGATTGAAGATGCCGCCGGAAGAATGAAGACTTTGCTGCCGCTTGGAGGAAGACGTCGCCGGAGGAAGAATTCTTCTTTGCCGCTTGGAGGATGACATCGCCGGAGGAAGAATTCTTCTTTGCCGCTTGGAGGACGACATCGCCCGGATCGGATCAGGAGTTCGGCCCGGTGTGGTGAAGACAAGGTAGGGAGATCTTCAGGGGGGTAGTGTTAGGCTTTTTTAAGGGGGGTTTGGGTGGGTTTAGAATAGGGGTATGTGGGTGGTGGGTTGTAATGGGGGGGGGGGATTGTATTTGTTGAATGCAAAAGAGCTGAATTCTTTGGGGCATGCCCCACAAAAGGCCCTTTTAAGGGCTGGTAAGGTAAAGAGCTTTGAAATATGTTTAATTTAGAATAGGGCAGGGAATTGTTTTTATTTTGGGGGTTTATTATTTTATTAGGGGGCTTAGAATAGGTGTAATTAGCTTAAAAATCTTGTAATCTTTTTTTATTTTTTGTAATTTAGTGTTTGGTTTTTTTTGTAATTTAGTTTAGTTAATTTAATTGTATTTTTAGATAGATGTTTGTACTTTATTTAATTTATTGATAGTGTAGGTGTATTTATAACTTAGGTTAGGATTTATTTTACAGGTAATTGGGTAATTATTTTAACTAGGTAGATATTAAATAGTTAATAACTATTTAATATCTATTATACCTAGTTAAAATAATTAACAATTTACCTGTAAAATAAATATTAACCCTAACATAGCTACAATGTAATTATTAATTATATTGTAGCTATCTTAGGGATTATTTTATAGGTAAGTATTTAGATTTAAATAGGAATATTTTAGTTTATAAATTAATTAGATTAATTTAATATAAATATAGATAGGGGTGTTAGTGTTAGATAGAGTTAATATAGTTAATATAAATACTATAGTAACTATATTAACCCTAATATAATTAGGGTTAATATAGTTAATATATATAATGTAATAACTATATTAACTATAATATACTTAGGGTTAATATAGATAATATAGCTGGCGGCGGTGTAGGTAGATTAAATTAGGGGTTAATCATTTTAATAGAGATGGCGGCGGTGTAAGGGGCTTACATTAGGGGTTAATAATATTAATATAGCTGGCGGCGGTATAGGGGGATTAGATTAGGGGTTAATAATTTTTATATAGGTGGCGGCGGTGTAAGGGGTCAGATTAGGGGATAGATAAGGTAGATGGCGGCGGTTTTAGAGGCTCACAGTAGGGGGTTAGTTTATGTAGATGGCGGCGGGGTCCGGGAGCGGCGGTTTAGGGGGTAATAACTTTATTAGGGATTTGGGGGGGGGATCGCGGTTGACAGGGAGATAGACATTGCGCATGCGTTAGGTGTTAGGTTTATTTTAGAAGATCGCGGTTGACAGGGAGATAGACATTGCGCATGCGTTAGGTGTTAGGTTTATTTTAGCAGCTAGTTTAGGGAGTTACGGGGCTCCAATAGTCAGCGTAAGGCTTCTTACGGCTGCTTTTTGTGGCGAGGTGAAAATGGAGTAAGTTTTCTCCATTTTCGCCACGTAAGTCCTTACGCTGCATATTGGATACCAAACTGCGCGGGTTTGGTATACCTGCCTATGGCCCAAAAAACTGCGGGCAACGGCAGAAATATACGCGCGTAACTTCTAGCTTACGCCGTATATAGGATACCAAATCCGCGCAATTATTGGCGTCGCCGGCTTTTGCGGGCGACGCTTTATATCGGATCGACCCCTATAAGTCCAGATAGGGTTAAAGGGATATGAAACCCCACATTTTTCTTTCATGATTCAGATAGAGCATGCCATTTTAAACAACTGTCTAATTGACTTCTATTATCAGTTTTTCTTTTGTTGAAAAGCAGGGACATATGCTTAGGAGTCAGCCCATTTCTGGAGCACTATATGGCAGCAGTTTTGCAAGAATGTTATCCATTTGCAAGAGCACTAAATGACAGCACTATTTCTTGCCATGTAGGGCTCTAGTTGCCTACCTAGGTATCTCTTCATCACAGAATATCATGGGAACAAAGCCAATTTGATAAAAAAAAAAAGTAAATTGGAAACTTTTTTTAAAATGGTATGTTCTTCTTTCTGAATCACAAAAGAAATGTTTTGGGTTTCATATCCCTTTAATACTGTCCGCACGGGTATGGGGACCGATTTAACAAGCTGTCAATTGGCCCCAGTGCAGCGGAAACAGTATACGATCAGGTTGATTGACTCCCCCTGCTCCGAATCTGCAGGGGGTGGCATTGCACAAGCAGTTCACCAGAACTGCTTGTGCAATGTTTAATGCCGACATACGCTGTCGGCATTCAGAGATGTCTGTTGGACATGATACGCTACACTTGTCGGACAGGCACTTGATAAATCGGCCCCGTAGTGTGAACATGTATTGCAGTTCACACATGAGCAAGAGGTGGTTAATCAGTAGTTCTGCTTAGTTATCCAAGTGCTCAAAAAGTGATTCCACATATCCTTTTGTGAGTACCTCTTGAATATTATTTATCTAGTTACATAAAAAAATAAAATGCAACAGTTCTTTAAATGTTTAGAGTGTTCCCATATAAAAAAAACAGAGAAAAAAACACTTCCGTGTGTAATTCCATTTTTGTATCCTTAAAAAAAAAAAGCAAAAGAAAGAAAGCACAATTACAGCTATTCATTAAAGTAATACTGCTCATCACTCCCCTTAGTGGTGCTTATCTGTACTTCGTTGTCCCTAATGTTTAGTGATTGATGCTTTGGTTCAGAGAAAAAAGCTCCTCTACATGAAAAATAGGTTTTTGTGAAGAGGTTCATCTCACACTCAGACTCACTATTTTATTCCTGGATTGCATAAATGTGACCAAATAAGGGGCATTTCCTGTTCCTCTCCCCCCTTGTCAGTTGTACGCTAGACGTCTTTCACGATATAGCCTGGTTCCTACCCCATGCCAACTGGGAGTATGGGTTCACTTGCTTAATCTTGGAATACAGGACAAATATGAGTGTGTATTGAACCTCTTACACTTCCTATATTTGTCAAAAGACATGGCCTTGTGAGATAATTAATGTATTCATTTGCGTGAACAAGCAAAATCAATTGTTTTTTAAAGGGACAGTAAACAAATTGTAATTTCAAAGACGTTTCTGTTACGTTGCTATACAATAACATACCAAATTAACATCCCTTTTAAAATAATGGTAAATGTTAGCATTTTTAAAATGCTAGGCTGTATCTATGCAACAAAAAAAATGTAAAATTCATGATGTATAAGCGATTATACAATAGAACGTACCTTTTATTTATTGTGTTGAGCGTTATACTAAAATAACACTCTCCGGCCGCCCACAGCAAAAATGTTTTTTTTTTTTATGAGGTAACGTTTCCAACTTTTAACCAATAACTGTGACAGGAAACCCCAAATTTTTCTCTCATGATTTAGATAGAACATACAATTCTAAACAACTTTCCAATTTACTTCTATTATCAAATGTGCTTAATTTTCTTGTAATCCATTACTGAAGGAACAGCATTACTACTGGCAGCTAGATGAACACATCTGTCCAATTACAAGAGACAAATGTGTGCAGGCACCAATCAGCAGCTAGCTCCCACTAGTGAAGGATATGTGCGTATTCTATTTCAACAAGGAATACCAGCAGAACAAAGCACATTTTTAAAATAAAAGTGAATTTAAGAATGTCTTAAAATGACATGCTCTATCTGAATCATGCAAGTTTAATTTTGACTTTCCTATACCTTTACAGTCCATGTTGTTTTTTTTTTTTTTGCATAGATACACTTTCAAAACCGCTAACATTTACCATTACTCAGATGCAATTGCAATTATTTTTTAATAGCCAAACTCCATCCACCATTTTCTGCATTTGGAGCCAATCTGGACTTAAGTCCATAGACAACAAAGCTAGCCACTGTCATAAAGTTACTTTAAAATGCATTGTTTTGTAGTTGTTAGCCGATAAAGCCGAGTAGTGGCAACTATGTATCAGAGTTAGTCTTGAGAAGTCAGCACAGTTCATTTCAAGATCAGATAATTATAAATTGCTCCATTCAGAGATAAATTGCATGAAAAGGGGGTAAAATAAGTAATTAAAATAAATTGCAAAGTTGTTTCCATATGCATAACTAAACCTTTTATATAAAAAATCTCAGTGTTTACTGCCTATTTACGATGATAATGCAAAAACAAGTTGTCGGCAACTAAAATTTGCTAAGAGGGTTAAAGAGTCACGATTTATGATCCTCTACACCTTTACCTGTTTCTCTGGTATGGTATGTTTGTCCGGATTTTCACTTTGAAGCTGTTGGACCTAAAATCTTTGCCCATTTGGACTTGAGACTACAAAGTCTTTTTTACTTATATGAACTCTGTCTACAATTAAAATGAGCTTCCTCATGAAGCACTGGACAGTAGTGGTGAGCCTCAGTACAGTATCTGCCATTTGTGTGGGTAAATGTAGTTTAAAGTGATGGTAAACTTTAAATCGAATGCCATAAATATAATCTTTGCCATTAAGAATGTGTACCTTTTTTTGTTTTTAATCCATCTGTGAAAGGGTTAAATGAGTGCATATAGTAATGCTTCTATTACAATGTTATGCCTGCCTACATGGATGACACACAGTGAACATCCAATCAACATGTGTGTCAGTTGACAATCTTGAAGTCCAGTCCCTTTACAGCCCATAGAAAGCCTATGAGGTCATTTTATCAAAACTTTGCACCCCTTATGATTGCAGGTTCTCACAAGAGAACCTGCAGTCCGTATTTAACAAGCAGCAGTCATCCAAACCTTTCGCCACCTCTTAGATTTTGAATTTCAATCTCCCTGGTTTCATCCGACCAAGGAGATTGACAACTCCTCCCCGTGCCTGATTGGCTGTGCACGGGTAGGGGGCGGGGTTGCACACAAGCGTAAAATAGCACTCAGCGGAATTCAGCCGCCAAAGGTGAGCTGCAGCAGACAGAGGCGCGTATGTGCACCCCTGTTGGCCGCAGCTTGATAAATCGACCCCTTAGTAGAGGGTGGGTGGAACTGCTGTATACATAACATACTACATCACACCCCTGCCAAAAGAGGAAATGAAGGGGGGGCAGGAACATACATTACCAATTAGAATGATAAATCTTTTATTATAAAATATATGTACACTTTAAAAAAAAAAAATTGAATTTACTTGCAAACTAATATATTTTTTATTGCAACATTCTTATAGTCTGAAATTTACCATCACTTTAAAAGGCTTAGAACCCAATCAGATTACTTTACAATATATCTTTCCTTCTTAAAAGGACAGTCTACCATAGAACTGTTATTGTTTTAAAAGATAGATAATCCCTTTATTACCCATTCCCCAGTTTTGCAAAACCAACACAGTTATATTAATATACTTTTTACCTCTGTGATTACTTTTTATCTAGGAACCTTCTTCCAGCGCCCTGATCACATGACTGTGACTTGTTATTTTCTATTGTCTTGCATTTAGCATTGTTTTGTGCTAGATCTTAAATAACCCTCTGTGCCTGAACACAGTGTTATCTATATGGCCCACGTGTACTTTCTGTCTCTTTGTGTTGAAAAGAGATTTAAAAAGCATGTGATAAGAGGCACCCCTCAAAGGCTTAGAAATTAGCATATGAGTCTGCCTATGTTTAGTTTAAACTAATAATACCAAGAGAAAAAAGCAAATTTGATGATAAAAGTAAATTGGAAAGTTGATTAAAATTAAAAGTCCTATCTGAATAATGAAAGTTTAATCTATACTAGACTGTCCCTTTAATATAAGGAGAGTCCACGGCTTCATTCCTTACTGTTGGAAAATACTGAACCTGGCCACCAGGAGGAGGCAAAGATACCCCAGCCAAAGGCTTAAATACCTCTCTCACTTACCCAATCCCCCAGTCATTCTTTGCCTTTTGTCACAGGAGAATGGCAGAGAAGTGTCAGAAGATTTCTGAGTTCCTCAGGAGGGGTATATTCCCTTCGATATGGGACTGGAGTTTTAAGTAGTCTTGTCAGCCTCTCAGTGAGAGCATTGATGAAAGTTAGAGTCTGGAGATGCAAGGAGAGTCTTCCTGTGATCCCATCAAGACTGCCTGCTAACAGCTCCTTAAGCAATCAGTGTTGATGAGTTTCACTGTCTGCTTTTTCTTCACTCAAATCCATGTCAGGAGCGAAGCTACAAGACTGTCACACTTGAGAGGCTGTGTTTCTGTTCCACAGCATGGATTCTGGTAAGATCGTTTCAATTTTTACATATGTTGAAAACGCTGAAGACAAGATCACAGTGTGTCTCCTTTTATCTTAATAGAATCTTGGGTTAATATCTCCTGAGGGAGGTTATTGAACAGTGGGATTAATCCAATGTGATACTTTGATTTTATGCTGCTTTATGTGTGAGATTTTTTGGGCTCATAGACTGTTGTCATGCGATAACGGAACACACAGGTTTTTACTTTCACTTTGAACGCTGCGCAGCTTGTAGCTTGGCGCACTTTTTCTCATAGCAGGGGCGGTCCTGCCTTGCTCACCATGTGACTGGGTGTGGTCACATTTTCGTTTTCTCTTTCCTGACTGAGCTAGCTGTTGGAGAGGATGTTTGTTTCTCTGTTTTCCTGGCTCTAGGAGGTGGATAATGCCCCAGTTATTGGGAGTATAAATGTGCCATTTTGTGAGAAATAAAAGGATAATTTATTTTGTGTCCTACTTTTATTAGCGCAAGCTATGGAGGATTCTGATATGCTTGAGGGTACTACCTCTATTCCTAATAGTAATACCAGTCTATATTGTGAGAAAGCCTTGGTATGCCCGCCCTCTTAACTATGTTCTATATGCATCAACAAGGTTATTATGTCTAAGAAGGTTAACCCCTTTAGAACTACTGAGCCGTCCACCTCTGAGGACTCGCCGTCCTATGAGGTGCATACCCATCAGTCATCTCTGTCATCACATGCAGCTTCCCGTAGCACGCCTGATCCTCCATCTGGAGGGAGCCTTTTACCATCGGACTTTACCGCACAGTTAAAGACTGCGGTGTCTGAGGCTCTTAGTGCTTTACCTCGCCCTGCTAAGCCCAAGCAATAGGTTAAACAGCTCTCCAGTCCAGGGGTCATCCAGTGATTTATTAGATTTGTCTAGTTTTCAAGTATCCAAGGATGGGTCACACTCTGAGTCTTCTGAGGGTGAACTTTCTGGATTGGAGTCTGCTACCTCTAGGCCTCCAGCTGCGGTTGAGCCAGCCTTTAGATTTAAAATTGCACACTTACGTTTTCTTCTAAAGGAGGTTCTGCCGACATTAGAAGTTTCAGAGGCCAAGTTGCCTGATGAACCTTTGATCCCTAAATTAGACAGAGTGTACAAGGACAGGGTAGCACCGCTAACTTTTCCTGTACCTGTAAAAATGGTGAACATTATTAAGAACGAGTGGGATAGAATTGGATCTTCCTTATCCCCTTCATCTGCCTTTAAAAAATTGTTCCCGGTCCCAGACTCTCAGCTGGAGTTGTGGGGTTCTGCTCCTAAGGTGGATGGTGCTATCTCTACGCTAGCCAAGCATACCGCTATCCCACTTGAGGATAGCTCGTCATTCAGAGAGCCAATGGATAAGAAGATAGAAACTTTTCTCAGAAAAATGTTTCTGCATACAGGATATTCTTTTCAAACGGCAGCGGCTATTGCCTCATTTTCTGGAGTTGCGGCCTGCTGGTGCGACTCCTTAGCGGATTTGATCGAGGTGGAGGGTCCCCTCAATGTTATCCAAGAAAGAATTAAAGCCTTGAGAATTCCTAATTCTTTTATCTGTGATGCAAACATGCAGATTATTCACCTGAATGCTAAAAGTTCTGGTTTCTCAGTACAGACCCATCGGGTGCTCTTGCTGAATTTCAGACTACTTTCCCTCCCCTTTAAGGGAAAGATTTCATTTGGTCCAGGCCTGGACTCCATTATCTGCATGGTTACAGGGGGCAAGGGTGCCTTCCTACTGCAGGATAAAAAGAACAAATCTAAGGGACAAGGATCTAATTTTCATTCCTTTCTTTCTGAAAAGTCCCAATGTCAGCAGTCCTCATCTAAGCCCCAGCAAACCAAGAGCACTTAGAAGCCGGCTCAATCCTGGAATAAATCCAAGCAGAACAAGAGGCAGCCCCCGATCCGGTGCTGGATTGTGTAGGGGGCAGACTGTCGCAGGATCCATGGGTCCTGGAGGTCATACCTCAGGGATACAAGATAGGTTTGAAAACTCATCCACCCAAGGGCAGATTTCTCCTCTCAAGCCTGTCTTCAAGACCAGAAAATAGGGAAGCCTTTCTGGGGTGCGTGCGGGATCTGTCCTCCTTCTTGTCCATTGTCCCGGTTCCTATTGCAGAAAGAGGTTTGGGATACTATTCAAACCTGTTCGTGGTCCCAAAGAAGGAGGGAATTTTCCTCCAGATTCTGGACCTAGCATGCTTGAACAAGTTTCTAAATGTCCCCTCATTCAAGATGGAGACAATAAGGTCCATCCTTCCTCTAGTTCAGGAAGGACAGTTCATGACCTCTATATATCTGAAGGATGCCTACATTCACGTTCCAATCCACAGGGACCACTTCCAGTTCCTATGGTTTGTATTCCTGGATCAGCATTTCCAGTTCATTGCTCTTCCGTTTGGTCTAACTTCTGCTCCAAGAATCTTTACAAAGGTTCTAGGGGCTCTCCTGACCGTCGCCAGCACCCGAGGTATAGCAGTAGCTCCCTACTTGGACGACATTCTGGTTCAAGCACCATCTTTTCGTCTAGCGAATAAGAGTTCTCTTATTCCAAGCACCGGGGTAGAATTCCTGGGTACTATAATAGACTCAATATCCATGAGATATTTCTAATAGACCAGAGATGCTGCAAGCTAGCTTCGGCATGTCTTGCCCTCCGGACCTCCTTAAGGCCATCTGTGGCTCAGTGTATGGAGGTAATTAGTCTCATGGTGTCCAGCATGTACATAATTCCCTTTGCCAGGTTTTGTCTCAGACCATTACAACTGTGCATGCTGAGGCTGTGGAACGGCGATCATTCATATCTGTCTCAACAGATTGCCTTGTACAGCCGGTCGAGAGAATCACTCTCTTGGTGGCTCTGTCCAGATCATCCTTTTTAGGACCATCCTGGGAGATTGTGACTACGGACGCGAGTCTATCAGACTGGGAGCTGTTTGGGGTGCCATAAAGGCACAGGGCCTGTGGTCTCAGGAGGAACGCTCCCTCCCGATCAATATTCTGGTACTTCGAGCAATCTACAATGCTCTAAAGGCTTGGCCTCTTCTGGGTTCGTCCAGGTTTATCAGATTCCAATCAGACAATATAACCTCCGTGGCTTACATCAACCATCAGGGGGTAATGAGAAGCTCCCTAGCAATGAGGGAAGTATCTCGGATTCTGGAGTGGGCGGCAGGCCCACAACTGTTCGCTGTCAACAATCCACATTTCAGATGTGGACAACTGGGAAGCGGACTTTCTCAGCAGACAATCCTTTCATCCGGGGGAATGGTCTCTTCATCCCGAAGTGTTTGCGGAGATATGAAACATGTGGGAGACGCCATAGATAGATCTCATGATGTCTTGTCTCAATACCAAGCTACCCAGATATGGGTCGAGGTCCAGGGATCCTCAGGCGAAGCTAATAGATGCATTAGCAGTGCCTTGGAGGTTTAGTCTAATCTACTTTTTTCGGCCGTTACTACTCCTTCCTCGGGTAGTGGCCCGCATCAAGCAGGAGCAGGCGTCTGTAATACTGATTGCTCCATCGTGGCCGCAAAGGATGTGGTTCGCGGATCTAGTGAGGATGTCATCTTCTTCACCATGGAGGTTACCTTGTTGCAGGGATCTGCTGGAACAAGGTCCTTTTGTTCATCAAAATCTAGATTCTCTGAGGCTGACTGCGTGTAGATTGAAAGCTTAGTCCTTGCCAAGAGAGGGTTTTCTGAGAGGGTTATTGATATTCTCATTGAAGCTCGTAAGCCGGTTACTCGTCGCATCTATAATAAGGTGTGGGGAACCTATTTATTCTGGTGTTAAGAGCGTGGATTCCCCTGGCATAAGGTTAAGGTTGCCAGGATTCTATTGTTTCTCCAGGATGGACTGGAGAAGGATGGACAGGATTTTGGCCTTGTCTGTTTTACTGCACAAGAGGCTCTCGAAGGTTCCAGTTGTTCAGTCTTTTGTTAAGGCTCTGATTAGGATCAGACCTGTGTTCAGATCTTCGTCTCCTCCTTGGAGTCTGAATCTGGTTCTTAAGGTTTTGCAACAGGCTCCGTTTGAGCCTATGAATGAAGTTGACATTAAGTTGTTGTCCTGGAAGGTTCTTTGTCTGCTTCTGCGCGCAGAGTTTCTGAGATTGCTGCTTTGCAACGTGAGTCTCCTTATCTGGTGTTCCACTCTGATACGGCTGTCCTACGTACTAAGAGATTGTGGTTCCTTCTTTGTGTCCTAATCCTTCTTCTTCAAAGGAACGTTTGCTTCATAATTTGGATGTGGTTCGTGCCTTGAAGTTTTATCTTCAGGCTACTAAGGATTTAGACAAACTTCTTCCTTGTTTGTTGCCTATTCTGGGAAGTGTAAGGGTCAGAAGGGCTCTTCGACTTCTTTATCTTTTTTAGTTAAGGAATGTTATCTGCTTGGCTTGTGAGACAGCGGGACATAAACCTCCTCAGAGAATTACGGCTAATTCTACTAGAGCAGTAGCTTCCACTTGGGCCTTTAAGAACGAGGTCTCTATGGATCAGATTTGTAAGGTGGCTACCTGGTCCTCCTTACATACTTTTTCTAAATTTTACAAGTTTGATGTTTTTGCTTTGGCTGAAGCAGGCTTCGGGAGAAAGGTTTGCAGGCTGTGGTGCCCTCAGATTAGGGTCAGCCTCTCTTTTTATCCCTCCCGTTATCATTCAGTGTCCTCTAGAGCTTGGGTATAAATTTCCCAACAGTAAGGAATGAAGCCGTGGACTCTCTTTATTTCTCTTGTTAAGTGTAGTCAGTCCACGGGTCATCCATTACTTATGGAATATATCTCTTCCTAACAGGAAGCTGCAAGAGGATCACCCAAGCAGAGCTGCTATATAGCTCCTCCCCTCACATGTCATATTCAGTCATTCTCTTGCAGCCTAACTAAAGATAGGTCGCTGTGAGAGGTCTGTGGTGTTTTTTTAACTTAGTTTATTTCTACAATCAAAAGTTTGTTATTTTAAATGGCACCGGAGTGTGCTGTTTATTCTCAGGCAGCATTAGAAGAAGAATCTGCCTGCGTTTTCTATGATCTTAGCAGACGTAACTAAGATCCACTGGCTGTTCTCATCTGAGGAGTGAGGTAACTTCAGAGAAGGGGAATAGCATGCAGGGCCCCCCTGCAAATGAGGTATGTGCAGTAATTATTTTTCTGAGGAATGGAATTGACTGAGAAAATACTGCTGATACCAATGTAAAGTAAGTTCAGCCTTAAATGCAGTGATAGCGACTGGTATTAGGCTGATGAGTGTGTGTACACTGAATGTATTTTTCTAAGGAATGGAATTGACTCTGAAAATACTGTTAATACTGAAATAATGTATGAGCCTTAACTGCAGTAAAAGCGACTGGTAGCAGGCTTATTAATAACAATTCATAACTTTTCAAATGTATGTTTAAAACGTTTACTGGCATGTTAATCGTTTTTTGTGAGGTACTTGGTGATAAAACTTATTGGGGCATGATTTTTACCACATGGCCATCTTGTTTTCTGCGTAGAAACAGTTTTCGGAGCTTCCCCACTGTTGTAATATGAGTGGGAGGGGCCTATTTTAGCGCTTTTTTGCGCAGTAAAAATTCAGTCACAATCTGTCTACTTCATCCTCCATGATCCAGATCGTCTCTAGAGAGCTCAGGGGTCTTCAAAATTCATTTTGAGGGAGGTAATCAGTCACAGCAGACCTGTGACAGTGTGTTTTGACTGTGAGAAAAACGTTAATTATTAAATTGTTATCCGTTTTTGGGTATTAAGGGGTTAATCATCCAGTTGCTGGTGGGTGCAATCCTTTGCTAACTTAATACATTTACTGTGAAAAATTGGTTGCTATAACTATTTTGGTTCATTGTTATTTCAACTGTGACAGCTTTTTGTGCCTCTTAAAGGCACAGTAGCGTTTTTTATATTGCTTGTAAATTTCTTTAGAAAAGTATTTCCAAGCTTGCTAGTCTCATTGCTAGTCTGTTTAAACATGTCTGACACAGATGAATCTCTTTGTTCACTATGTTTAAAGGCCAATGTGGAGCCCAATAGAAATTTGTGTACTAATTGCATTGATGCTACTTTAAATAAAAGTCAATCTTTACATGTAAAGAAATTATCACCAGACAACGAGGGGGAAGTTATGCCGACTAACTCTCCTCACGTGTCAGTACCTTCGCCTCCCGCTCAGGAGGTGCGTGATTTTGTGGCGCCAAGTACATCAGGGAGGCCCTTACAAATCACTTTGCAAGACATGGCTACTGTTATGACAGAAGTATTATCTAAATTGCCAGAATTAAGAGGCAAGCGCGATAGCTCTGGATTAAGGACAGAGCGCGCGGATGAGGTGAGAGCCATGTCAGATACTGCGTCACAGTTTGCAGAATGTGAAGACGGAGAGCTTCATTCTGTGGGTGACGGATCTGATCCAGGGAGACTGGATTCAGAGATTTCTAATTTTAAATTTAAGCTTGAGAACCTCCGCATATTGCTAGGGGAGGTATTAGGGGCTCTGAATGATTGTAACACGGTTGCAATTCCAGAAAAATTATGTAGGTTGGATAGATACTATGCGGTACCGGTGTGTACTGACGTGTTTCCTATACCTAAAAGGCTTACAGAGATTATTAGCAAGGAGTGGGATAGACCTGGTGTGCCTTTTTCCCCTCCTCCCATATTTAGGAAAATGTTTCCTATAGACGCCACCACACGAGACTTATGGCAGACGGTCCCTAAGGTGGAGGGAGCAGTTTCTACTTTAGCTAAGCGTACCACTATCCCGGTGGAGGATAGTTGTGCCTTTTCAGATCCAATGGATAAGAAATTAGAGGGTTACCTTAAGAAAATGTTTGTTCAACAAGGTTTTATCTTACAGCCCCTTGCATGCATTGCGCCTGTCACTGCTGCGGCGGCATTCTGGTTTGAGTCTCTGGAAGAGGCCATTCGCACAGCTCCATTGGATGAAATTATGAACAAGCTTAAAGCACTTAAGCTAGCTAACGCATTTGTTTCTGATGCCGTCGTACATTTAACCAAACTTACGGCTAAGAACTCCGGATTCGCCATCCAAGCGCGCAGAGCGCTATGGCTTAAATCCTGGTCAGCTGACGTGACTTCTAAATCTAAATTGCTTAATATTCCTTTCAAAGGGCAGACCTTATTCGGGCCCGGCTTGAAAGAAATTATAGCTGACATTACGGGAGGTAAGGGCCATGCTCTACCTCAGGACAGGGCCAAATCAAAGGCCAAACAGTCTAATTTTCGTGCCTTTCGTAACTTCAAGGCAGGAGCAGCATCAACTTCCTCCGCTCCAAAACAGGAAGGAGCTGTTGCTCGTTACAGGCAGGGCTGGAAAGTTAACCAGTCCTGGAACAAGGGCAAGCAGGCCAAGAAACCTGCTGCTGCCCCCAAGACAGCATGAAGAGAGGGCCCCCTATCCGGAAACGGATCTAGTGGGGGGCAGACTTTCTCTCTTCGCCCAGGCTTGGGCAAGAGATGTCCAGGATCCCTGGGCGTTGGAGATCATATCTCAGGGATATCTCCTGGACTTCAAAACTTCTCCTCCACGAGGGAGATTTCATCTTTCAAGGTTATCAGCAAACTAAATAAAGAAAGAGGCGTTTCTACGCTGTGTACAAGACCTCTTACTAATGGGGGTGATCCACCCAGTTCCGCGGACGGAACACGGGCAGGGATTCTATTCAAATCTATTTGTGGTTCCCAAGAAAGAGGGAACCTTCAGACCAATCTTGGACTTAAAAATCCTAAACAAATTTCTAAGAGTTCCATCATTCAAAATGGAAACTATTCGAACCATCCTTCCCATGATCCAAGAGGGTCAGTACATGACCACAGTGGACTTAAAGGATGCCTACCTTCACATACCGATTCACAAGGATCATTATCGGTACCTAAGATTTGCTTTCCTAGACAGACATTACCAGTTTGTAGCTCTTCCCTTCGGATTAGCTACGGCTCCAAGAATCTTTACAAAAGTTCTGGGCTCACTTCTGGCTGTACTAAGACCGCGAGGCATAGCGGTGACTCCGTACCTAGACGACATTCTGATACAAGCATCAAGTTTTCAAACTGCCAAGTCTCATACAGAGATAGTTCTGGCATTTCTGAGGTCGCATGGGTGGAAGGTGAACGTGGAAAAGAGTTCTCTATTACCACTTACAAGAGTTCCCTTTCTAGGGACTCTTATAGATTCTGTAGAGATGAAAATTTACCTGACAGAGGCCAGGTTATTAAAACTTCTAAATGCTTGCCGTGTCCTTCATTCCATTCCACACCCGTCAGTAGCTCAGTGCATGGAAGTAATCGGCTTAATGGTAGCGGCAATGGACATAGTACCATTTGCGCGCCTGCATCTCAGACCGCTGCAATTGTGCATGCTAAGTCAGTGGAACGGGGATTACTCAGATTTGTCCCCCCTACTAAATCTGGATCAAGAGACCAGAGATTCTCTTCTATGGTGGCTTTCTCGGCCACATCTGTCCAAGGGGATGACCTTTCGCAGGCCAGATTGGACGATTGTAACAACAGACGCCAGCCTTCTAGGCTGGGGCGCAGTCTGGAACTCCCTGAAAGCTCAGGGATTATGGACTCAGGAGGAGAAACTCCTCCCAATAAATATTCTGGAATTAAGAGCAATATTCAATGCTCTCCTAGCTTGGCCTCAGTTAGCAACTCTGAGGTTCATCAGATTTCAGTCGGACAACATCACGACTGTGGCTTACATCAACCATCAAGGGGGAACCAGAAGTTCCCTAGCGATGTTGGAAGTCTCAAAGATAATTCGCTGGGCAGAGTCTCACTCTTGCCACCTGTCAGCGATTTACATCCCAGGCGTGGAGAACTGGGAGGCGGATTTTCTAAGTCGCCAGACTTTTCATCCGGGGGAGTGGGAACTTCATCCGGAGGTCTTTGCTCAACTGATTCATCGTTGGGGCAAACCAGATCTGGATCTCATGGCGTCTCGTCAGAACGCCAAGCTTCCTTGTTACGGATCCAGGTCCAGGGACCCGGGAGCGGTGCTGATAGATGCTCTGACAGCCCCTTGGGTCTTCAACATGGCTTATGTGTTTCCACCATTCCCGATGCTTCCTCGTTTGATTGCCAAGATCAAACAGGAGAGAGCTTCAGTGATTCTGATAGCGCCTGCGTGGCCACGCAGGACCTGGTATGCAGACCTAGTGGACATGTCGTCCTGTCCACCGTGGTCTCTGCCTCTGAGACAGGACCTTCTAATTCAGGGTCCTTTCAACCATCCAAATCTAATTTCTCTGAGACTGACTGCATGGAGATTGAACGCTTGATTCTATCAAAGCGTGGCTTCTCGGAGTCGGTTATTGATACCTTAATACAGGCTAGGAAGCCTGTTACCAGAAAAATTTACCATAAGATATGGCGTAAATATTTATATTGGTGCGAATCCAAGAGTTACTCATGGAGTAAGGTTAGGATTCCTAGGATATTGTCCTTTCTACAAGAGGGTTTAGAAAAGGGCTTATCTGCTAGTTCGTTAAAGGGACAGATTTCTGCTCTGTCTATTCTTCTACACAAACGTCTGGCTGAAGTTCCAGACGTTCAGGCTTTTTGTCAGGCTTTAACTAGGATTAAGCCTGTGTTTAAGACTGTTGCTCCGCCGTGGAGCTTAAACTTAGTTCTTAATGTTCTTCAAGGCGTTCCATTTGAACCCCTTCATTCCATTGATATCAAGCTGTTATCCTGGAAGGTTTTGTTTTTGATGGCTATTTCCTCGGCTCGAAGAGTCTCTGAGTTATCTGCCTTACATTGTGATTCTCCTTATCTGATTTTTCATTCAGACAAGGTAGTTCTGCGTACTAAACCTGGGTTCTTACCTAAGGTAGTTACTAACAGGAATATCAATCAAGAGATTGTTGTTCCATCACTGTGTCCTAACCCTTCTTCAAAGAAGGAACGACTTTTGCATAATCTGGACGTAGCCCGTGCCCTGAAATTCTATTTGCAGGCAACTAAAGATTTTCGTCAAACTTCTTCCCTGTTTGTCGTTTACTCTGGACAGAGGAGAGGTCAAAAGGCTTCGGCTACCTCTCTCTCTTTTTGGCTTCGTAGCATAATACGTTTAGCCTATGAGACTGCTGGACAGCAGCCTCCTGAAAGGATTACAGCTCATTCTACTAGAGCTGTGGCTTCCACCTGGGCCTTTAAAAATGAGGCCTCTGTTGAACAGATTTGCAAGGCTGCGACTTGGTCTTCGCTTCACACCTTTTCAAAATTTTACAAATTTGACACTTTTGCTTCTTCGGAGGCTATTTTTGGGAGAAAGGTACTTCAGGCAGTGGTTCCTTCTGTTTAATGTTCCTGCCTTGTCCCTCCCTTCATCCGTGTACTTTAGCTTTGGTATTAGTATCCCATAAGTAATGGATGACCCGTGGACTGACTACACTTAACAAGAGAAAACATAATTTATGCTTACCTGATAAATTTATTTCTCTTGTAGTGTAGTCAGTCCACGGCCCGCCCTGTCTTTAAGGCAGATCTAAATTTTAATTAAACTCCAGTCACCACTGCACCCTATGGTTTCTCCTTTCTCGTCTGCTTTGGTCGAATGACTGAATATGACATGTGAGGGGAGGAGCTATATAGCAGCTCTGCTTGGGTGATCCTCTTGCAGCTTCCTGTTAGGAAGAGATATATTCCATAAGTAATGGATGACCCGTGGACTGACTACACTACAAGAGAAACAAATTTATCAGGTAAGCATAAATTATGTTATTAGGAAGGAAAACATAAATTATGCTTACCAGATAATTTAATTTCCTTCTATATAAGAAGAGTCCATGGCCCCCACCCGTGTTCTTTGATGGGCGGCCCCCTAAATTATATTTTTCTTCTGGCAAGTATTATACCCTGATATATCTCCTACTGTTCCTTGTTCCCATTGCAGAATGACTGGGGGATAGGGGAAGTGAGAGAGATATTTAAGCCTTTGGCTGGGGTGTCTTTGCCTCCTCCTGGTGGTCAGGTTCAGTATTTCCCAACAGTAAGGAATGAAGCCGTGCACTCTCCTTATACAGAAGGAAATTAAATTATCTGGTAAGCATAATTTATGTGATTTTATGATTGTTTCTCCAACATTGGTGTGTCCGGTCCACGGCGTCATCCTTACTTGTGGGATATTCTCTTCCCCAACAGGAAATGGCAAAGAGTCCCAGCAAAGCTGGTCACATGATCCCTCCTAGGCTCCGCCCACCCCAGTCATTCTCTTTGCCGTTGCACAGGCAACATCTCCACGGAGATGGTTAAGAGTTTTTTTGGTGTTTAAATGTAGTTTTTATTCTTCTATCAAGTGTTTGTTATTTTAAAATAGTGCTGGTATGTACTATTTACTCTGAAACTGAAAAGGATGAAGATTTCTGTTTTTAAGAGGAAGATGATTTTAGCAGACACTTACTAAAATCGATTGCTGTTTCCACACAGGACTGTTGAGATGAAGTAACTTCAGTTGGGGGAAACAGTTAGCAGACCTTTCTGCTCAAGGTATGACTAGCCATATTTCTAACAAGACCATGTAATGCTGGAAGGCTGTCATTTCCCCTCATGGGGACCGGTAAGCCATTTTCTTAGTTAAACATAAAAGAATAAAGGGCTTCAAAAAGGGCTTCAAAAACTGGTAGACATTTTTCTGGGCTAAAACGATTGCTTTACTAGGCATATTATGCAGATTCTAACTAATAATGGTTATTATAATCTTGGGGATTGTTTAGAAAAACGGCAGGCACTGTGTTGGACACCTTTTTCAGATGGGGGCCTTTTCTAGTTATAGACAGAGCCTCATTTTCGCGCCACTAATGCGCAGTTGTTTTTGGAGAGCAAGGCATGCAGATGCATGTGTGAGGAGCTAAGAATCACTGTAAAAGCTTATAGAAGGCATCATTTGGTATCGTATTCCCCTCTGGGCTTGGTTGGGTCTCAGCAAAGCATATAGCTGGGACTGTATAGGGGTTAAATGTAAAAACGGCTCCGGTTCTGTTATTTTAAGGGTTAAAGCAATACTTTTAATGCTTTAAGACACTGTGGTGAAATTTTGGTGAATTTTGAACAATTCCTTCATACTTTTTCACATATTCAGTAATAAAGTGTTTTCAGTTTGAAATTTAAAGTGACAGTAACGGTTTTATTTTCAAACGTTTTTTGTGCTTTGTTGACAAGTTTAAGCCTGTTTAACATGTCTGTACCATCAAATAAGCTATGTTCTATATGTATGAAAGCCAATGTGTCTCCCCATTTAAATTTGTGTGATAATTGTGCCATAGTGTCCAAACAAAGTAAGGACAGTAATGCCACAGATAATGATATTGCCCAAGATGATTCCTCAAATGAGGGGAGTAAACATGATACTACATCATCCCCTACTGTGTCTACACCAGTTATGCCCACACAGGAGGCCCCTAGTACATCTAGTGCGCCAATACTTATTACCATGCAACAATTAACGGCTGTAATGGATAACTCTATAGCAAATCTTTTATCCAAAATGCCTACTTATCAGAGAAAGCGCAATTGCTCTGTTTTAAACACTGAAGAGCAAGAGGACGCTGATGATAATTGTTCTGTCATACCCTCACACCAATCTGAAGGGGCCATGAGGGAGGTTTTGTCTGAGGGAGAAATTTCAGATTCAGGAAAGATTTCTCATCAAGCTGAACCTGATGTTGTGACATTTAAATTTAAATTAGAACATCTCCGCGCACTGCTTAAGGAGGTATTATCTACTCTGGATGATTGTGACAATTTGGTCATTCCAGAGAAGTTATGTAAGATGGACAAGTTCCTAGAGGTTCCGGTGCCCCCCGACGCTTTTCCTATACCCAAGCGGGTGGCGGACATAGTAAATAAAGAGTGGGAAAGGCCCGGCATACCTTTTGTCCCCCCCCTATATTTAAGAAATTATTTCCTATTGTCGACCCCAGAAAGGACTTATGGCAGACAGTCCCCAAGGTCGAGGGGGCAGTTTCTACTCTAAACAAACGCACTACTATTCCTATCGAAGATAGTTGTGCTTTCAAAGATCCTATGAATAAAAAATTAGAGGGTTTGCTTAAAAAGATTTTTGTTCAGCAAGGTTACCTTCTACAACCAATTTCATGCATTGTTCCTGTCACTACGGCAGCGTGTTTCTGGTTCGAGGAACTAGAAAAGTCGCTCAATAAAGAATCTTCGTATGAGGAAGTTATGGACAGAGTTCAAACACTTAAATTGGCTAACTCTTTTATTTTAGATGCCGCTTTGCAATTAGCTAGATTAGCGGCGAAAAATTCAGGGTTTGCTATCGTGGCGCGCAGAGCGCTTTGGCTAAAGTCTTGGTCAGCGGATGTGTCTTCCAAGACAAAATTGCTTAACATTCCTTTCAAGGGTAAAACATTATTTGGACCTGATTTGAAAGAGATTATTTCAGACATCACTGGGGGAAAGGGCCACGCCCTCCCACAGGATAGGTCTTTTAAGGCTAAAAATAAGCCTAATTTTCATCCCTTTCGCAGAAACGGACCAGCCTCTAATTCTACATCCTCTAAGCAAGAGGGTAATACTTCACAACCCAAACCAGCCTGGAAACCAATGCAAGGCTGGAACAAGGGTAAGCAGGCCAAGAAGCCTACCACTGCTACCAAAACAGCATGAAGGGATAGCACCCGATCCGGGACCGGATCTGGTGGGGGGCAGACTTTCTCTCTTTGCTCAGGCTTGGGCAAGAGATGTTCAGGATCCTTGGGCGCTAGAAATAGTTTCTCAAGGTTATCTCCTGGAATTCAAGGAACTACCCCCAAGGGGAAGGTTCCACAGGTCTCAATTATCTTCAAACCAAATAACAAGACAGGCATTCTTACATTGTGTAGAAGACCTGTTAAAGATGGGAGTGATTCATCCAGTTCCAATAAGAGAACAAGGGATGGGTTTTTATTCCAACCTGCTCATAGTTCCCAAAAAAGAGGGAACATTCAGACCAATTTTGGATCTCAAGATCCTAAACAAATTTCTCAGGGTACCATTGTTCAAAATGGAAACTATTCGAATGATCCTACCTACTATCCAGGAAAATCAATTTATGACTACCGTGGATTTAAAGGATGCGTACCTACATATTCCTATCCACAAGGAACATCATCAGTTCCTAAGGTTCGCTTTTCTGGACAAGCATTACCAGTTTGTGGCACTTCCATTCGGATTAGCCACTGCTCCAAGGATTTTCACAAAGGTACTAGGGTCCCTTCTAGCGGTTCTAAGACCAAGGGGCATTGCAGTAGTACCTTACTTGGACGACATCCTGATTCAAGCGTCGTCTCTGTCAAAAGCAAAGGCTCATACGGACATCGTCCTAGCCTTTCTCAGATCTCATGGATGGAAGGTGAACAAAGAAAAAAGTTCTCTGTCCCCGTCAACAAGAGTTCCCTTCTTGGGAACAATAATAGATTCCTTAGAAATGAGGATTTTTCTGACAGAGGTCAGAAAATCAAAAATTCTAAGCTCTTGTCAAGTACTTCATTCTGTTCTTCGTCCTTCCATAGCGCAGTGCATGGAAGTAATAGGATTGATGGTTGCAACAATGGACATAGTTCCTTTTGCACGAATTCATCTAAGACCATTACAACTGTGCATGCTCAGACAGTGGAATGGGGATTATACAGACTTGTCTCCGACGATTCAAGTAGATCAAAAGACCAGAGATTCACTCCGTTGGTGGCTGACCCTGGACAATCTGTCACAGGGAATGAGCTTCTGTAGACCAGAGTGGGTCATTGTCACGACCGACACCAGCCTGGTGGGCTGGGGCGCGGTCTGGGAATCCCTGAAAGCTCAGGGTCTATGGTCTCGGGAAGAATCTCTTCTCCCGATAAACATTCTGGAACTGAGAGCGATATTCAATGCTCTCAAAGCTTGGCCTCAACTAGCAAAGGCCAAATTCATAAGGTTTCAATCAGACAACATGACGACTGTTGCATATATCAATCATCAGGGGGGAACAAGGAGTTCCCTGGCGATGGAAGAAGTGATCAAAATAATTCAATGGGCGGAGGATCACTCATCACTCCTGCCACTTGTCTGCGATCCACATCCCAGGAGTGGAAAATTGGGAAGCGGATTTTCTGAGTCGTCAGACATTCCATCCGGGGGAGTGGGAACTCCATCCGGAAATCTTTGCCCAAATAACTCAATTATGGGGCATTCCAGACATGGATCTGATGGCGTCTCGTCAGAACTTCAAGGTTCCTTGCTACGGGTCCAGATCCAGGGATCCCAAGGCGACTCTAGTAGATGCACTAGTAGCACCTTGGACCTTCAACCTAGCTTATGTATTCCCACCGTTTCCTCTCATTCCCAGGCTGGTTGCCAGGATCAATCAGGAGAGGGCTTCGGTGATCTTGATAGCTCCTGCGTGGCCACGCAGGACTTGGTATGCAGACCTGGTGAATATGTCATCAGCTCCACCATGGAAGCTACCTTTGAGACAGGACCTTCTTGTTCAAGGTCCATTCGAACATCCGAATCTGGTTTCTCTCCAGCTGACGGCTTGTAGATTGAACGCTTGATTTTATCAAAGCGTGGGTTTTCAGATTCTGTAATAGATACTCTGATTCAGGCTAGAAAGCCTGTAACTAGAAAAATTTACCATAAAATATGGAAAAAATATATCTTTTGGTGTGAATCCAAAGGATTGCCATGGAACAAGATAAAGATTCCTAAGATTCTATCCTTTCTACAAGAAGGTTTGGGGAAAGGATTATCTGCAAGTTCTCTAAAGGGACAGATTTCTGCTTTATCTGTCTTACTACACAAACGACTGGCAGCTATGCCAGATGTTCAAGCATTTGTTCAGGCTCTGGTTAGGATCAAGCCTGTTTACAGACCTTTGACTCCTCCCTGGAGTTTAAATCTAGTTCTTTCATTTCTTCAAGGGGTTCCGTTTGAACCCTTACATTCCGTAGATATTAAGTTACTATCTTGGAAAGTTTTGTTTTTGGTTGCAATTTCTTCTGCTAGAAGAGTTTCAGAGTTATCTGCTCTGCAGTGTTCTCCTCCTTATCTGGTGTTCCATGCAGATAAGGTGGTTTTGCGTACTAAGCCTGGTTTTCTTCCTAAAGTTGTTTCTAACAAAAATATTAACCAGGAGATAGTTGTACCTTCTTTGTGTCCGAATCCAGTTTCAAAGAAGGAGCGTTTGTTACACAATTTGGACGTTGTCCGTGCTCTAAAATTCTATTTAGAGGCTACTAAAGATTTCAGACAAACATCATCCTTGTTTGTTGTTTATTCTGGTAAAAGGAGAGGTCAAAAAGCGACTTCCACCTCTCTTTCCTTTTGGCTTAAAAACATTATCCGTTTGGCTTATGAGACTGCCGGACGGCAGCCTCCTGAACGAATCACAGCTCACTCCACTAGGGCTGTGGCTTCCACATGGGCCTTCAAGAACGAGGCTTCTGTTGATCAGATATGTAAGGCAGCGACTTGGTCTGCACACTTTTGCCAAATTTTACAAATTTGATACTTTTGCTTCTTCGGAGGCTATTTTTGGGAGAAAGGTTTTGCAAGCTGTGGTGCCTTCCGTTTAGGTGACCTGATTTGCTCCCTCCCTTCATCCGTGTCCTAAAGCTTTGGTATTGGTTCCCACAAGTAAGGATGACGCCGTGGACCGGACACACCAATGTTGGAGAAAACAGAATTAATGCTTACCTGATAAATTACTTTCTCCAACGGTGTGTCCGGTCCACGGCCCGCCCTGTTTTTTTTAATCAGGTCTGATGAATTATTTTCTCTAACTACAGTCACCACGGTATCATATGATTTCTCCTATATATATTTCCTCCTGTCCGTCGGTCGAATGACTGGGGTGGGCGGAGCCTAGGAGGGATCATGTGACCAGCTTTGCTGGGACTCTTTGCCATTTCCTGTTGGGGAAGAGAATATCCCACAAGTAAGGATGACGCCGTGGACCGGACACACCGTTGGAGAAAGTAATTTATCAGGTAAGCATAAATTCTGTTTTTTTTTAAATTTTGAGAAGGAGATGCACACTGCAGACTTCACAAACCTAATCCTTATGCATATCTCTTTCTAAGTGGCGTCAGTAGTAGTGAAAACAAAAGATACTGCAGAAAAGTAGGTTGCCATGTCTGCACCAATAAAATCTCCATATTGGCTACTCCAAATAAGGCAAGTGGTGGTTGAGATTAATCATTGAAACATATTTTCAGCAAACAAGGTGTTACTGTATTCAGAAAATGTTCACACTTAGGACTAGTTTCCATTGAGGTGGTAAAGTTTGTAAACTGGTGGTTAAAACATCTCTCTTTATGAAAGTCTATGGACAATTTTTATTTTGCCACCAGTTTCCAAACTTTTCCACCTCAATGGAAACTAGGTCTTATTTGCTACGACAATTTTTTGCAAGGCTGTAAAAAAGGCTGTTAATTATAAGGTGTTTTATATAACATTTGAGTGGTGCTTTCTGAACCTTTCTGTTCCATTGTTTATATATGAGAAGTATGTATGTATGTATGCATTGGATACTTGTAAAGCACGGCTAATCACCCGTAAGGGTCTCAAGGCGCTGCTCATTTTATCGACCTCGGAAGGATGAAAGGCTGAGTGGACCTTGCCGGGGATCGAACCTGCAACCCTCGGGTTGCTACAGAGCTCGGCCACAGTGCATTAGCATGCATATCTGGGTGTAAAGTGAGTGTAAAGAGGAGGAGAAACCCTGTATAACAGGATTATATTTATTATTATTATTCTTTATTTATAAAGCGCCAACAGATTCCGCAGCGCTGCCCATGGGTACAAGGATAAAAGTACAACGGAGAAACAATACAATAAAAGACACAATTTTACAGACAAATACAGGGGGAATTGAGGGTCTTTTTCCCGTGGGAACAAACTAGATGGGTAGGAGGATGGGAAACAGGAGGTGGGGACTGCAAAGGTGAGAGTGATGTTAGTGAGGAGATAGATGAGGGCAACTGTTAGGTAAGTGAAGTTCATTTATTAATGAGTCGGGTGATAAGCTTCCCTGAACAAAAAGGTTTTTAGGGAAAGTTTAAAGGAGGAGAGGTTAGGGGAGAGTCTGACAGCTCGTGAGAGTGCGTTCCAGAGGGTTGGTGCCGCACGAGAGAAGTACTGTAGTCTAGCATGAGAGGAGGTGATGGTAGAGGACGCAAGGAGCAGGTCATTGCTGGATCTTAGGGGGCGGGCTGGAGTATATTTGTTGATGAGTGAGGACAGGTAGGGTGGGGCAGCATTGGTGAGGGCTTTGTAGGTCATGGTCAGAATTTTGAATTTAATAGGTATAGTCTCTAAATAGTTTTTCAAGATCTTGTACCCTGATTCTCCTGAAATGTTTGGCTTTCTTCTAGCTATTTTCTAAGCCTGATCCAAATGTGTCAACCTGTGAATTAACCACTAATTGCAGCATTGTGATACACATCACCATATAAGGAAAATAAAAAATGGCACATTTGTACATGGCGATGAGCATCATTTATTCAGCTCCAGGTGCCAAATAAGAGTATACATCCGCTAATTAAAATGTGTATGAGCTTGATTGACCAATGGTTATCTATGTCTCAACATCTACACAAGTGTTTGCACGAAGTGCCAATCTCAGAATTATGAAGGCTAAAGAAGCACTTTTGATTGCATTAAAATAGTATTTTGGGGCTGTTAAGTCCCTTTTAAACAGTTTAAATTAATAGTGAAATTTAAATGAAAGACATGATTGTGAAAACTGATACTCAAAGATTAGTTGCTCATTGGCTAATAAGGACACCCCCTGCTGCACTATTGAAAAATGCATCTGACATTCTGTGTCAGTCAGCCGATTGCATCTGTGTGGTCCTGGGTGATCCAAAGAGGGGCTGAACACTCCAGCGGCAGAGTCTGGATGTTGATTAAAAGGTTTGGGAATTTTCTTTTTGAAAAAAGGAAGGTGGGACAGTGGAACAGCACTGCCGCCTCATGACAGTTGTGCAGATTGTGGGGTAGTTGGTTAGTTCTATTGGTGGAGAGTAACACACCTTCACAAGCAGAAAAAAAAAAGTGGTCTAGTAAGTGCTGGAATATTTTATTATTAATATTGTTAAGGCATTAAACATAAAACAAATTTCCACCAGGCATATGAAAGAGCGAAAATAGTTTTCTTACCTGAAAGTGTTTATGTAAAACTTTTTGTCCAGATTTTGAAACAGACAGGAAATATACAACCGTGGCATATATACACACTGGCTGGGAAGGGCAATTCCCACAGCTCTATTGGTAGACGGTGACACACCCAGCAAGTATAAGAACAAATACTAATTGTGTAACACATGAATATCTGGTTTCTAAAACAAAATTGTAATACATATTTCTTCTGTTAAGTGTGATCAGTCCACGGGTCATCATTACTTGTGGGATATTAACTGCTCCCCTACAGGAAGTGCAAGAGGATTCACCCAGCAGAGTTGCTACATAGCTCCTCCCCTCTACGTCACCTCCAGTCATTCTCTTGCACCCAACGACTAGATAGGATGTGTGAGAGGACTATGGTGATATATTTAGTTTTTATATCTTCAATCAAAAGTTTGTTATTTTATAATAGCACCGGAGTGTGTTATTCCTTCTCTGGTAGAATTTGAAGAAGAATCTACCTGAGTTTTTCTATGATTTTAGCCGGAGTAGTTAAGATCATATTGCTGTTTCTCGGCCATCTGAGGAGAGGTAAACTTCAGATCAGGGGACAGCAGGCAGATTAATCTGCAAAGAGGTATGTAGCAGTTTATTATTTTCTGACATGGAATTGATGAGAAAATCCTGCCATACCGTTATAATGTAAACTCAGCCTTGAATGCAGTAGATGTAGCTGATATCAGGCTGTCATGTATGTATATTTTACACTTCAGTTTTCTGGGAAATGGTACTTCTCTGGCTTTTAAACTGTATACATAGACTTAACCTATTTTGCAGGGACTTGCAATAGGTTTTAAATGACAATTAATTATTGAGGTAAAACGTTTTTTTGCTGGCATGTAAAAACGTTTTTTTCTCTGAGGTACTGAGTGAAAAAATGTTTTGGGCACTTTTTTTCCACTTGGCAATAGTTTTGATTTAAATTAGAGCAGTTCACTGATCCCTCTCACTGTTATGTGTGTGGGGGAGGGGCCATTTTGGTGCTTTCACTATGCATCAGAAAAAACTCAGTCAGAGATTCATTTTCTTCCTGCATGATCCGGTTCATCTCTACAGAGTTCAGGGATCTCAAGAGTCTTTTTTGAGGGAAGTAATCTTTGAAGCAGAGCTGTGCTGATTGTATTGACTGTGATATAAAAAACGTTTATTTGTGTATTTTTTTCTGCTGCCTGGGTTAGTTATCATTTGCTGAGGGGAACAATCCTTTGCTAAAACTGTATATTCTGACAAAGATTGATGCTATAACTTAATTATTTTATCTGTTATAATATTTTCTGTGCTTCTTAAAGGCACAGTTCGTTTTCATATTATTTGTAAATTACTTTGAAAAGTATTTCCAAGTTGCTGTTTATTTGCTAGTGTGTTAAACATGTCTGATTCAGAGGAATATCTCTGTGCTATATGTGTTAATGCCAAAGTGGAGCCCAATAGAAATTTATGTACTAAATGTATTGATGCTACTTTAAAAAATAGTCAATCTGTACAAATTGAACATATTTCACCAAACAACGAGGGGAGAGTTATGCCGACTAACTCGCCTCACGTGTCAGTACCTGCATCTCCCGCTCAGGAGGTGCGTGATATTGTAGCGCCGAGTGCATCTGGGCGGCCATTACAAATCACATTACAAGATATGGCTACTGTTATGACTGAAGTTTTGGCTAAACTACCAGAACTAAGAGGTAAACGTGATCACTCTGGGATGAGAACAGAGTGCGCTGATAATGCAAGGGCCATGTCTGATACTGCGTCACAGTTTGCAGAACGTGAAGACGGAGAGCTTCATTCTGTGGGTGACGGTTCTGATCCAAATAAACTGGACTCAGACATTTCAAATTTTAAATTTAAGCTTGAGAACCTCCGTGTGTTACTAGGGGAGGTATTAGCGGCTCTGAATGATTGTAACACAGTTGCAATCCCAGAAAAAATGTGTAGGTTGGATAAATATTTTGCGGTACCGACGAGTACTGACGTTTTTCCTATACCTAAGAGACTTACTGACATTGTTACTAAGGAGTGGGATAGACCCGGTGTGCCTTTCTCACCCCCTCCTATATTCAGAAAAATGTTTCCAATAGACGCCGCCACACGGGACTTATGGCAAATGGTCCCTAAGGTGGAGGGAGCAGTTTCTACTTTAGCTAAGCGTACCACTATCCCAGTGGAGGATAGCTGTGCTTTTTCAGATCCAATGGATAAAAAATTAGAGGGTTACCTTAAGAAAATGTTTGTTCAACAAGGGTTTATATTGCAACCTCTTGCATGTATTGCGCCTGTCACGGCTGCAGCAGCATTTTGGTTTGAGTCTCTGGAAGAGACACTTCAATCATCCACACTAGATGACATCACACACAAACTTAAATTCCTTAAGTTAGCTAATTCATTTATTTCAGATGCCGTAGTACATTTAACTAAACTTGCGGCTAAAAATTCAGGATTCGCCATTCAGGCACGCAGAGCTCTGTGGCTAAAATCCTGGTCAGCTGATGTTACGTCTAAATCTAAATTGCTTAATATTCCTTTCAAAGGGCAGACCTTATTCGGGCCCGGCTTGAAAGAGATTATTGATGACATTACAGGAGGTAAAGGTCATGCCCTGCCTCAGGACAAGGCCAAAGCCAAGGCTAGACAGTCCAATTTTCGTTCCTTTCGTAATTTCAAAGCAGGAGCAGCATCAACTTCCTCTGCACCAAAACAGGAAGGAGCTGTTGCTCGCTACAGACACGGCTGGAAACCTAACCAGTCCTGGAACAGGGGCAAACAGGCCAGAAAACCTGCTGCTGCCCCTAAGACAGCATGAATTGAGGGCCCCCGATCCGGGACCGGATCTAGTGGGGGGCAGACTTTCCCTCTTCGCCCAGGCTTGGGCAAGAGATGTTCAGGATCCCTGGGCGTTAGAGATCATATCTCAGGGATACCTTCTGGACTTCAAATCCTCTCCCCCAAGAGGGAGATTTCATCTGTCAAGGTTGTCAACAAACCTAACAAAGAAGGAAGCGTTTCTACGCTGCGTACAAGATCTTTTATTAATGGGAGTGATCCATCCAGTTCCGCGGTTGGAACAAGGACAAGGGTTTTACTCAAATCTGTTTGTAGTTCCCAAAAAAGAGGGAACCTTCAGGCCAATCTTGGATTTAAAGATCCTAAACAAATTCCTAAGAGTTCCATCGTTCAAGATGGAAACTATTCGAACAATTTTGCCCATGATCCAAGAGGGTCAGTATTTGACCACAGTGGATTTAAAGGATGCTTACCTTCACATACCGATTCACAGAAGTCATTACCGGTATCTAAGGTTTGCCTTTTTAGACAGGCATTACCAGTTTGTAGCTCTTCCATTCGGACTGGCTACGGCTCCAAGAATCTTCACAAAGGTTCTGGGCACTCTTCTGGCGGTACTAAGACCGCAAGGAATTTCAGTAGCTCCGTACTTAGACGACATACTGATACAAGCTTCAAGCTTTCAAACTGCCAAATCTCATACAGAGATAGTACTGGCATTTCTAAGGTCGCATGGATGGAAAGTGAACGAAGAGAAAAGTTCTCTCTTTCCACTCACAAGAGTTCCCTTCCTGGGGACTCTGATAGATTCTGTAGAAATGAAGATTTACCTGACAGAGGACAGGTTAACAAAACTTCAAAATGCATGCCGTGTCCTTCATTCCATTCAAGAGACCAGAAATTCTCTTCTATGGTGGCTTTATCGGCCACATCTGTCCAGGGGAATGCCATTCAGCAGGCCAGACTGGTCAATTGTAACAACAGACGCCAGCCTACTAGGTTGGGGCGCTGTCTGGAATTCTCTGAAGGCTCAGGGACTATGGAATCAGGAGGAGAGTCTTCTTCCAATAAACATTCTGGAATTGAGAGCAGTCCTCAATGCTCTTCTGGCTTGGCCCCAGTTAGCAACTCGGGGGTTCATCAGGTTCCAGTCGGACAACATCACGACTGTAGCTTATATCAACCATCAGGGAGGGACAAGAAGCTCCCTAGCAATGATGGAAGTATCAAAGATAATTCGCTGGGCAGAGTCTCACTCTTGCCACCTGTCTGCAATCCACATCCCGGGAGTGGAGAACTGGGAGGCGGATTTCTTAAGTCGTCAGACTTTTCATCCGGGGGAGTGGGAATTTCATTCAGAGGTCTTTGCCCAAATACTTCGACGTTGGGGCAAACCAGAGATAGATCTCATGGCGTCTCGACAGAACGCCAAGCTTCCGCGCTACGGGTCCAGATCCAGGGATCCGGGAGCGGTCCTGATAGATGCCTTGACAGCACCATGGGCCTTCAGGATGGCTTATGTGTTTCCACCTTTCCCGATGCTTCCTTGATTGATTGCCAGAATCAAACAGGAGAAAGCATCAGTGATTCTAATAGCGCCTGCATGGCCACGCAGGACTTGGTATACAGATCTGGTGGACATGTCATTCTGTCCACCTTGGTCGTTACCTCTGAAACAGGACCTTCTGATTCAGGGTCCTTTCAAACATCAAAATCTAACTTCTCTGAAGCTGACTGCTTGGAAATTGAACGCTTGATCTTATCAAAGCGTGGTTTTTCTGAGTCAGTTATTGATACCTTAATACAGGCTAGGAAGCCTGTTACCAGAAAGATTTACCATAAAATATGGAGTAATTACCTATATTGGTGCGAATCCAAAGGTTACTCTTGGAGTAAGGTTAGGATTCCTAGGATATTGTCTTTTCTACAAGAAGGTTTAGAAAAGGGGTTATCCGCTAGTTCCTTAAAGGGACAGATCTCAGCTCTGTCCATTCTGTTACACAAGCGTCTGTCAGAAGTTCCAGACGTTCAGGCTTTTTGTCAGGCTTTGGCCAGGATTAAACCTGTGTTTAAAGCTGTGGCTCCACCATGGAGTTTAAACCTTGTTCTTAACGTTTTACAGGGTGTTCCGTTTGAACCCCTTCATTCCATTGATATAAAGTTGTTATCTTGGAAAGTTCTATTTTTAATAAAAGAATTACAGCTCATTCCACTAGAGCTGTGGCTTCCACTTGGGCCTTTAAGAATGAGGCCTCTGTTGAACAGATTTGCAAGGCTGCAACTTGGTCTTCGCTTCATACTTTTTCCAAATTTTACAAATTTGACACTTTTGCTTCCTCGGAGGCTATTTTTGGGAGAAAGGTTCTTCAGGCAGTGGTTCCTTCTGTATAAAGAGCCTGCCTATCCCTCCCGTCATCCGTGTACTTTTGCTTTGGTATTGGTATCCCACAAGTAATGATGACCCGTGGACTGATCACACTTAACAGAAGAAAACATAATTTATGCTTACCTGATAAATTCCTTTCTTCTGTAGTGTGATCAGTCCACGGCCCGCCCTATTTTTAAAGGCAGGTAAATATTTTTTAAATTATACTCCAGTCACCACTACACCCTTGGCTTCTCCTTTCTCGTTGGTCCTTGGTCGAATGACTGGAGGTGACGTAGAGGGGAGGAGCTATGTAGCAACTCTGCTGGGTGAATCCTCTTGCACTTCCTGTAGGGGAGCAGTTAATATCCCACAAGTAATGATGACCCGTGGACTGATCACACTACAGAAGAAAGGAATTTATCAGGTAAGCATAAATTATGTTTTTAGTTACAAGAAGGAAAAAACACTTTAATGAGACAGTCAACACCAGAATTTTTGTTGTTTAAAAGGATATATATAATCCCTTTATTACCCATTCCCCAGTTTTGCATAACCAACACAGTTATAATAATACACGTTTTATCTAAGCCTCTGCAAACTGCCCTCTTATTTCAGTTCTTTTGACAGACTTGCATTTTAGCCAGTCAGTGTTCACTCCTAGGTAACTTCACGTGCGTGAGCTCAATGTTATCTAAATGAAACACATGAACTAACACCCTCTAGTGGTGAAAAACTGTCAAAATGCTTTCAGATAAGAGGCGGCCTTCAAGGTCTAAGGAATTAGCATATGAACCTCATATGTTTATCTTTCAACTAAGAATACCAATAGAACAAAGCAAAATTGGTGAGAAAAGTAAATTGGAAAGATGTTTAAAATTGCATACCCTATTTGAATCACAAGAGTTTTTTTGGCTTGACTGTCCCTTTAATGTCCTTTTTAGTGTCTCTGTATACGGGAATCAAGATGCCAGATAAGAGTGGGCTCTCCTTTTGATTTCATCAGGAAACTACTTATTGACCTTGCCATGGTTAATGAGGTTTTATGGGGGGAGAGACCATCTCCATGAAGAATATACAATCATAAAATAATTACACTTTATTTAACATCTATGCAACAAATCACACACGTTTAACAATAAAACAAGAGACTCTGGTTATGGTGGGTTAAATCTCAACCACCATAATATTGATTCAAAGTTAAGCCTCAAGTTTATAAATTAAAATTATAATTGGGCTAGTGGGGCTCAATGAGGAGTTGTAGATATGGAGAAATAGACTCAGGTAGGGAAAACACTTACACAGTATTCAAACAGTCCCTGTGCGCCCAAAGGCGACCTCCTGCCTGCGCACTGCTGTGATTGAAAACAGTCAGCCGATTGCTATCTAGTGTCCCTATATATCGCATTCAGACCATCTCCATGTTTAGTAAACTTTAGGCAACTGAGTTCCCATGGCTTTTCTATACTGCTGCTGTTCTGTATTAAAGGGACATTAAATGCCTTGTAATTACAATATTTTTCTGCACTCTTGCAATAAAGGAATACAGTGTGTGAGTTTGAAAATGTTATGAATTTAATAAGATCTTGTGTTGGTGCAGATGTTTTTTCAATAGATAAACTTTACCCACCACTTGTCTTATTTATTTGTAGGACACAAGACTAGCCACGGTTATTATGTTAGCAGTTCCTTATCTGATCATCTCTGCTGAAGTCAATTAGGGACAGATATGTGGCAGGGTTAGGCTTACAAAGCCTGACAAGTACTTTTCCAGTTGTCAGAGTTGGAAAACTCTTCCTTTCAGACTTTAATTACAGAATAGGGAACAAAATAAATAATAAAAATATATTACAAAGTTGTTCTAACACATATTTAAACATGTTATATTAAAATCTTTAAATGGTTTACAGTCCTTTAAAGTTTCAAAATAAATTAGTAACTTATTATATACAAATCAAGTTGCAAATAATATAGAAATCAACAATAGAAATGTATGAAAATAAATAGAGCACAGGGCTTATGGGATTTGTCAGGTCTGAGATTCTGAGGTGAATCTTGCAGTTTATGCCATACAAGATATTCCTGACTCTATTCTGTATATGATAAAACAAAAACAGTATACATTCTGTAATGTCCCCTAGGTTTACAGTAGCACTATATAACATGCTGACTGGTTATAAAAAACTGACACATTTTCATTAACCCAAAGTTAATATAGGTCCCGCCAATTTGTAGTTTATTCCATGTTGCAGTGAGCCATAAATATGTTTGGAAGTAAATGGGTTAACCCTAAAATCTCCTGTGCACTGACCGGCTGCACTTACACCCTGGCTCCTCAGACAGTTTTTTTTTCTGAGTGCCAAAAGTTTGATTTGTAATTCCCTAAGCCTTCTGGAGATGTCAGTTCTAATAAAACGGATTTTTCAATCCGCACATTACTGCGTTTTTCTCCCTCTCCCCTCCGCCCCCCGCTTGCTACTTCCTCTCCTCTCTGTCTCATATTGCTCAGTTTTCATAGGTCTTCCCTTACCAGAGCCTCTAAGTTAATCTGGGACATATGTTCCCCCAACTTTATAGACCTTGGGGGACATTTAATGATTGCTGTGTAGTTGGAGGTTAGAGTATTTCTCTTTGGCAAAATAGGAGTCCTGTAGCTGCAAGGAGTTTAACATTCCTGTCTGTTCCAACACCTTGAAGCGTCGCCCTTGTGTGGCAACTTTAAAAAAACAACTCTTTTTGTATTACACAAATTGCACAGATTGGTTTGTTGCCTGTACAGGGTACTATACAGAGCCTGTATGTCAAGTATTATAAGCTCTTCTACCCAGTTTTTTTCTTTGTTCAATCTTAAACAGGGAATTTAAAAATGTATTTCATTTTTTTTTTTAAAATCTCATGTTCCTATCCTGAATAAACATGTTTTTTTTAAAGTACAGCAAACAGAAAGTCCTCCTTCAAATCTTCAATTTTATTGTTTCATAACAGGAACAGACAAAACCACAACGTTTCGGGGTCAGTACCCCTTAATCATGTGACATAAAATCAATCACCACACACCTGGTTATATAGGCAGGTACCTGAGGTTTTAACCCTTACAATCTGAAAACTACTAGATAGGTAAACATAGCGCCCTCTTGCGTTATAAGGTGTGTCATGAAAAGAAATAAAAGACAGCTAAAAGGCCTCATAGATAAATTCTAAACCCATGTATGCATTTATATTGTATACATTCACTATTGTCACACAGCACCAACAGCAAAAAAGATTATCTCAACTCTATAATGCTTATACATTCCTATCATTTCTAATTTATCATTTCCCATTATTAGATGTAATTACATTATGTACAAAAATATACAATAAATAGATTAGTTAATCAAACAACAGCTTAATAAGAAAATTCTTATTGTACCAGTAGTCCCTTAAGTCTAGAGTACACATGTGTTGCAATTGTTGAGCTTTAAGCAGACAACCACTTCAGGGTCCAGTTCATAATGTACAGTGTAATCTAAAAAATGAAAAAAAAATATATGTAAAATAATTACAAAATTATTAGAGAATGACAGGTTATTCAATAAAACGGTACCCAATTAATTTCCCTATTCATCCCCTTAGGTTCCAGGGTATCTAGTTTGAAAATCCAAAATGTTTCACGTTGCTTAAGCAATAGCTCTCTATTGCCTCCCCGTCTGGGGGTTTGGACCTGCTCAATAACCTGGAACCTAAGTTGACTGATCTGATGGCCAGCAGCAATGAAATGGTGGGCGACAGGGGCAGTGTGTACTTTTGCATCTTATTTTACTTTTATGCTCTGTGATGCGGTCGCCAATCCGCCTTGAGGACTCACCCACATAGACACGCCCACACGGGCAATTAATAAGATAAACTACAAATTTAGTATTACAGGTAAAGAAATTCCTATACTGAAATTTATAGCCAGTATGTGGGTGAAGAAAATAAGGGCTCTTAATTATGGACCCACAGTTGCTGCAGCCCAAGCATGGAAAACAACCCAAGCTCTTTTTAGTAAGAAAGCTCTGATTTTTTACTTTACCAGGGCCAATATCGGCCCTAATCAATGTATCCCGCAGATTCTTACTGCGTTTATATGCAGGCATAGGATACTGATGGAATTCCTCAATATCCGGATTGCACCTCTGTAAGATACCCCAATGGCGGCGGATAATCTTAGATATTAAATCACTTTGTCTGCAATGCTCAGAAAAAAAGTCATCCTCTTATTATCAATTCTTGGTGACTTAGGTTTCAATAAGGTCTCTCTCTGCAAAGGAAGTATACTGTTGATAGTATTGGAAATAAGCTCTTTAGGATAACCCTGTTGCAAAAATTTGTCCCCCATTTCCACTAGTCTATGCCTAGAAGTGCTCTCATCATCCACAATACGCCTCGCTCTTAGCATCTGACTACGTGGTAGTGACTTTACTACAGACGGATGATGTGCACTATTAAAACATAAAAGGCTATATCTGTTTCCTTCCTATAAATATCAGTGGAAAAACCACAACCAACCTTGGTAACAGATACATCCAAGAAATCTATTTTAACCTCACTACTAGTGAGCTTGAATGAAATGTTAGTGGTTGATAGATTCAAATCCGCAACAAAGGACTCCAGGGCCCCAACATCACCCAACCAAACCCCAAAAATATCGTCAATATAGCGCCACCAGGTGGCGCCACACTGACAAAACATAGGGTGCTCAAAAACGAATTTCTCTTCAAAAGAGTTCATGTAGATATTTGCATAGTTGGGGGCGACGTTGGAGCCCATGGCAGTCCCCTGCAGCTGAAGGAAGAAAGTATCTTCAAACAAAAAATAGTTATTATATAAAGTAACTTCAAGCAGTTGCAATAAAAAACAAACCTTATCCTTAGAATATAAAGCCCCTGAAAAAAGAGCATTCTCTACCGCATCCATCCTATCTAGTAGTTTTCAGATTGTAAGGGTTAAAACCTCAGGTACCTGCATATATAACCAGGTGTGTGGTGATTGATTTTATGTCACATGATTAAGGGGTACTGACCCAGAAACGTTGTGGTTTTGTCTGTTCCTGTTATGAAACAATAAAATTGAAGATTTGAAGGAGGACTCTATGTTTGCTGTACTTTATTGGTAATTACAAGTTTGGCAGTTACTTGTGACTGTTCTCCCTCTGGGTTTGAAGTGCTGGATACCTCTCTATGAATTTAAACATGTTTTTTGTCATACTTGCAAAGTTGTGCCCGTCTCAACCAGTAATGAAAAGGCAGTTATCCTTGTCAGCAAGTGATGATTATTTTGAAGTACTATACCAATACTGAATTATTAGTTTCAACTTAAAAGGACAGTCTACACCTTGGTCATCTTAACCCTTTCCGGTCCTATACATTTTGAATAAATGTGCCAGCAGGTTTTATTTATTTTATTGTAGCACCATCAGCCGTAACCCTCCTAGCTCACGTGTACAAGTAACCTGGGTCGTTCCGCTTTCCCTCTGGCTTCCTGCAGCAGTCCCGGTGCCTGCATGCATCCGCCTATTACCAGTGAATAGTGCACAGTGCCACATCAAGCCTAGCTTTGGTGCTGTGCACAGGTCACTGGTAATAGATGGACGCACGCAGGCATCGGGACCGCTGCAGGAACCCGGGGGGCAAGCGGAACAACCAAGGTTACATGTACACCCCAGGCCAGCACCTGCCCCTCCGCAGCAGGCTCCATAGGAGCACACAGGGAGAGGAGCTCACCCCCTGGCGAGTCCGCATTATTTCAAGGGTAGGGGAACAAAGCAGGGGGGAAAGGACCCACAGCTTGCCTCCTTCTCGACCCTACCTGGCAGGGGATCCTCACTTCAGCCGCCACAAGGCTATGGAGGAAATATCACTGGGAACTTGAGGGAACATGTCGGAATATATCCGACATTGGACCACAAGTGGTAAAACCCTTTGTCGGATATATTCCAACAAAGGACTGGAAAGGGTTAAAGTCTACCTTAGATTAAGGTGCAAAGAGCCTCCTGCACCTTTTCTATATCATGCAGCAAGAATGGTAAAAAAAAGTTATTTGAAAAAGAATATTGTTTCTGGCCACTTTGAAATGGATGCCAAGCTCAGCCCACTGATGACATCATGATCTGGGCTGAATATGGCATCCAATCACAACAGGCTCACTAGTTGTATTCAACAGACTGTCAATGCTATTCAGCAGAGTGCCTAGATGTAGCCCAGATCATGATGTCATCAGAGGGCTGAGCTTGGCAGCCACTTCAAAGTACCCAGAAACAATATTCATTTTAAAATAACTTTGTTACTGTTCCTGCTGTAGGATATAGAAATGGGTGCAGGAGGCTATTTGCAAATTAATCTAAAGTAAGACTTAAAGTTGACTAAGGTGTAGACTGTCCCTTTAAAGGCACACTGTAGTGCAACATTTATTAGAGCATGGAATTTTATTACTACTGGTCCCATAAGTCGGTTATTAAGTCCTGTTTGAGAGACGCAGACAGCAGCTGGTCCTCTAGACCCGGTTGGAGATTGGCAGGTCATGCAATTGCTGCTGCTGATGGGCTCGGCTCACTGGTTCTGCTCTAGAAATGCAGTTCTCTGCAGCTTGCAAGCAGGACCTTTAACTATGTGTTTTTTATCAACTGTTTGCAGTAGTTACACACATTGACTTGCAGGGTCATTAGTGCTAAATTGACATGCTTAAAAGATCTGCGCTAAAATGTCTCTTTAAAATTAAACAGATTTTCTATACCAATTTTCATGAGAGAAAAATAATAAATACATCATTTTCTGCATTTTTAAACACTGTCGTTTCAGTACATTGTCCATAGAAAGGGGTTTTACAATCTCTGCTGAAGCCGCATATTGCCAGGAACTCCCATAACAACATCCTGTCACTGCTGGCCTTGAAAGGAAGTGTGCATGCGCCTCTGCCTGTTGTGGTGCAGAAGCAGACTAGCTAGAGGTGCGCACATACATTACTTTATTTGTACTGGCAGCGTCAGTTTACAGTATAAAAGTACAACTACTAAGCAGAGCTCAATTAATCCATGAGCCAGGGCACCTTTGCAAATAGCCATATGCAAATAGTACAGCCATTATACAGCTCTTGCACAAACATATACAGAGCTGTTGATGGTGGCACACCCAAACCTTACATTATGCAATTAAAGAGACCTAGTTACAGGAATAGGCATTTCTTGCCTGTCCTTTGTAGAAGGTTCATGTAGGCTCCTCATGTGACTGATGAAAACCTAGGTTACAATATGGTGACGCCTTATAGAGATTACATATGGCAGCTAAGCTTAATATTTTAAAAGGCTGGATTTTACATATAAAACCTGATGTGGCTATGGCTGCTTGTGGCCTAGAGGGGAAACTGATGCTACTATGGCTAATTGTTGCCTAGAGGGGAAACTGGTGCTATTATGGCTTATTGTTGCCCAGCAGGGAAACTGATGCTACTATGGCTAATTGTTGCCCAGAAGAGAAACCTATGCTGTTATGGCTACTTGTGGCACAGAAGAGAAACTAATGCTACTATGGCTAATTGTTGCCTAGAGGGGAAACTGGTGCTACTATGGCTTATTGTTGCCCAGCAGGGAAACTGATGCTACTATGGCTAATTGTTGCCCAGAAGAGAAACCTATGCTGTTATGGCTACTTGTGGCACAGAAGAGAAACTAATGCTACTATGGCTAATTGTTGCCTAGAGGGGAAACTGATGCTACTATGGCTAATTGTTGCCTAGAGGGGAAACTGGTGCTGCTATGGCTGCTTGTGGCACAGAAGGGAAACTGATGCTATTATGGCTACTTGTTGCTTAGAAGGGAAACTGGTGCTGCTATGGCTACTTGTTGCTTAGAAGGGAAACTGATGCTGCTATGGCTACTTGTTGCTTAGAAGGGAAACTGATGCTGCTATGGCTACTTGTTGTTTAGAAGGGAAACTGGTGCTGTTATGGCTACTTGTTGCTTAGAAGGGAAACTGATGCTGCTATGGCTACTTGTTGTTTAGAAGGGAAACTGGTGCTGTTATGGCTACTTGTTGCTTAGAAGGGAAACTGATGCTGCTATGGCTACTTGTTGCTTAGAAGGGAAACTGGTGCTGCTATGGCTACTTGTTGCTTAGAAGGGAAACTGGTGCTGCTATGGCTGCTTGTGGCACAGAAGGGAAACTGATGCTATTATGGCTACGTGTTGCTTAGAAGGGAAACTGATGCTGCTATGGCTACTTGTTGTTTAGAAGGGAAACTGATGCTGTTATGGCTACTTGTTGCTTAGAAGGGAAACTGATGCTGCTATGGCTACTTGTTGCTTAGAAGGGAAACTGATGCTGCTATGGCTACTTGTTGTTTAGAAGGGAAACTGATGCTGTTATGGCTACTTGTTGCTTAGAAGGGAAACTGGTGCTGCTATGGCTACTTGTTGCTTAGAAGGGAAACTGGTGCTGCTATGGCTACTTGTTGCTTAGAAGGGAAACTGGTGCTGCTATGGCTACTTGTTGCTTAGAAGGGAAACTGGTGCTGCTATGGCTACTTGTTGCTTAGAAGGGAAACTGGTGCTGCTATGGCTACTTGTTGCTTAGAAGGGAAACTGGTGCTGCTATGGCTACTTGTTGCTTAGAAGGGAAACTGGTGCTGCTATGGCTACTTGTTGCTTAGAAGGGAAACTGATGCTGCTATGGCTACTTGTTGCTTAGAAGGGAAACTCGTGCTGCTATGGCTACTTGTTGCTTAGAAGGGAAACTCGTGCTGCTATGGCTACTTGTTGCTTAGAAGGGAAACTGGTGCTGCTATGGCTTTTTGTTGCCTGGAAGGGAAACTGATGCTACTAAATATTGAGGAGGTAGCTACAGACTGTTTAGGAGCCAGTTAAATGTTGTTGTTTTTATCAATATATATAGAAAAACAAAAACCATTTAGGGTCCAGCATTGAAGTTTTGTCAGCCAGGGCTCTTTGAATGTGTGAAACCATTATGAATCTATCACTGTAACTTTATTGAACTAGTCTAGGTTTTTCTCTCTGTTGGTAATTTGCTGAAGCTGCAGATCTGTGTGAAGCATAAACCTTCCCAGGATATGTAAACACAGGGTACATAGCCATGCACAGGCCTCACGCAGGAGGCACAGCTGGAATGTGTCACTGGGGGTGAAGAGGACTTGTGTCTGCTCTGGAGTGGTTAGTACCAGCATTCCACATACCAGACAGCTCTTCAGGCACCCTCCAACTCTTTTCCAGAACTGACGAGGTTTCACAGGCTCAGACAGCACTGCATGGGTTAAAGGTGAACTGACTAATCTGAATTCCCCATGAAGTTTGTTACCATCCTGCTGCGTACCATCCTGCTGCGTGAGAATGATCCCTCATTACTGAGGCACATGTATATTTTAGTGAAGACATAAGCTGACAAAGCACCTGTAGTGCGAGCTAGGTGAGAAGAAAAACTCAAATAATGGGACATCATAGTAAAGGCTTATAGCATAGAAACCAGTGCTGCTGTCTTCTCACGACATTGAACAATAAATACTACATTTAATAGTGTATTCAAACCGAAGACTGCCTGAGAATAATATGTAGTTATGGTTTTAAAATATAGTAGTAGTAGTATTGACAAGGAAAATAGAAAGAGATAAAGGCCTCTATTTATCATAAGTCTTGGGGACCTGATCCAACAGTGCGGATCAGGTCCGCAAGACCTCGCTAAATGCGGAGAGCAATACGCTCTCCGCATTTAACATTGCACCAGCAGATCACAAGAGCTGCTGGTGCAACGCCGTCCCCTGCAGACTCGTGGCCAATCGGCCGCCAGCAGGGGGGTGTCAATCAACCTGATCGTACTCAATCGGGTTGATTTCCGGTGATTCCTGTTCTATAGCTGTGAGCGATTGTACAGGGATAATAAACACCTTGCAATTACAAAACATTTATGTTGTGTTGCTACAGAATAACATACATAACGTTTTTAAAACTTTTTAACGTCCTTTTTACTGCAATAATGTTTCAGTATCCAATCTCCACCAACCATTTGTCTGATTTGGAGGAGCCAATCTGGGCTTTAGTTCTCAACAAGGCTAGCCATGATCATAAAGTTATTATAAAATGCATTGCTTTGCAGTTGTTATCTGATAAAGCCAATTAGGGATAAATATGTATGAGAACTAGCCTTGAGAAGTCTGCAGGGTGCATTTTAAGTTCTGAAAATTAGAAAGTGCTCAATTTTCAGAGCTAAATTACATGAAAATTGTTCTCTTTGTTCTCTTTGTATCCTTGGTTGAAAGCGTACCTAGGTAGACTCAGGAGCAGCAGTGCACTACTGGGAGCTAGCTGCTGATCGGTGGCTACTCAGATATTTATTTTGTCATTGGCCCATCAGATATATTCAACTAGGTCCCAATAGTGCATTGCTGCCCTGCAGCTGACTTTATCTATAGGGTCAATTTATCAAGCTCCATAATTTTTCCGCTGCTCCATAACCTGTCCGCCTGCTCTGTGGCGGCGGACAGAAATCAACCCGATCGAATGGCAACCCCTGCTAGAGGCCCATTGGCCGCAAACCTGCAGGGGCGGCATTGCACCAGCAGTTCACAAGAACTGCTGGTGCAATGATAAATGCTGAGAGCGTATGCTGTTGGCATTAATCGATGTGTGGCAGACATGATACGCTACATTGTATCATGTCCGTCCGCACTATCATAAAAAGACCCCTATGTGTTTATCCCATTTGCAGACAACAGTGCTATAATACAATGCTTTACACATTACTGCATTTCTGTTTGCACTTTTGTTCTTTAAAGGGACACTAAACCCCAAAATTTTTTCTTTCATGATTCAGATAGAGCATGCAATTTTAAGCAACTTTCTAATTTACTCCTATTATCAATTTTTCTCTTGTAAGATGTATCGAGTCCATGGATTCATCCATACTTGTGGGATATTCTCCTTCACTACAGGAAGTGGCAAAGAGAGCACCCACAGCAGAGCTGTCTATATAGCTCCTCCCTTAGCTCCACCCCCCCAGTCATTCTTTTTGCCGGCTCTAACAAGATAGAAGGGTAAAGAGATTGTGGTGACAAAATATTAGTTTTTATTTCTTCAAGCAAGAGTTTGTTATTTTAAATGGTACCGGTGTGTACTATTTACTCTCAAGCAGAAAAGAGATGAAGATTTCTGCATGGAGGATGATGATCTTAGCATTTGGTAACTAAGATCCATTTCTGTTCCCACAGAGGCTGAAGAGTACAGGAAACTTCAGCGGAGGAACGGTTTTGCAGTCTCTACTGCACTGAGGTATGTTCAGTAAATTTTTCTAGAAAGATAGGATATTTCAAGAAAAGGGCTGACATTATCCCCATGAGGGGAAGGGTAAGCTTTAATCGGACACTTTGGGTAGTATTATAAGCTTGCATAAGGGCTAAGTTACTGCTGGTTGAGACTTATAGGTTTAAAACAGACGTTTTTGATAGATTTGAGAAAAACGTTTTTTTGGGACTTTTATTTAGGGGTTCATTTGGCTTATATTGGAAGGTTTTTATACCACATGGCGATGTTTTTAACACTTGAGGTGTTAATTTAAGGTCCCTCAAACATCGTGTATGAGGTGGGCGGGGCCTAATTTTGCGCCTTAGTTGCACATTTGTTTATACTTCTTGATAGCAAGCTTCAACACAGGAGGGTCCTGAAGCAGTTTTGGAGCCAAAACGAAGCTTTATTCCCCCAATTTCAACCCTAAGGGCAGGTAGGTGGCACAGCAGAGCTGTGGCAAGGTTCTGACTGTATATTTCCGGATTTTTAGACTTTTGTCAATCCGGTTTGGTAACTAAGGGGTTAATCTCATTCTTACTAGTGGTGCAACCTTACTAAGGCTTGCTACATATGCTGTAAAAAATTTGTAAGATTTGTGATATTTTTAAGCAGTTTTGCAGAAAGTGTACATGTTTTTTTTTCTTAAAGGCACAGTACCGTTTTTTTTTTTAAAGTGTTGTTTTTCATTGAATAAAGTGTTCTCCAAGCTTGCTTGTTGCATTACTAGCCTGTTTAACATGTCTTACATCAAGGAAAATCCTTGTTCAATGTGTTTAGAAGCCATTGTGGAACCCCCTCTTAGAATGTGTCCCACTTGCACTGATATGTCTATAAATTATAAAGAGCATATTTTAGCACTTAAAAATAATGCCATAGATGATTCTCAGACAGAAGGGAATGAGGGTTTGTCATCTAGCTCTCCCCAAGTGTCACAACCAGTAACGCCCGCACAAGTGACGCCAAGTACCTCTAGTGCGTCGAATTCATTTACTTTACAAGATATGGCCACAGTTATGAATACAACCCTCAATGAGGTTTTATCTAAACTGCTGGGTTTGCAAGGAAAGCGTGACAGCTCTGGGTTAAGAACAAATGCTGAGCCGTCTGACGCTTTAGTAGCCGTATCTGATATACCCTCACAATGTTCTGAGGTAGGGATAAGGGATTTGTTATCTGAGGGAGAAATTTCTGATTCAGGAAAGAAGCTCCCTCAGACAGATTCTGGTATGACGGCCTTTAAATTTAAGCTTGAACACCTCCGCTTATTGCTCAGGGAGGTATTAGCGACTCTAGATGATTGTGACCCTATAGTGGTCCCAGAGAAATTGTGTAAAATGGACAAATACTTAGAGGTTCCTGTTTACACTGATGTTTTTCCAGTCCCTAAGAGGATTGTGAATATTGTTACTAAGGAGTGGGATAGACCAGGTATTCCGTTCGCTCCCCCTCCTGTTTTTAAGAAAATGTTTCCCATATCTGACACCATGCGGGACTCGTGGCAGACAGTTCCTAAGGTGGAGGGAGCTATTTCTACTCTGGCTAAGCGTACAACTATACCTATCGAAGACAGTTGTGCTTTCAAAGATCCTATGGATAAAAAATTAGAGGGTCTCATGAAGAAAACATCAAGGTTTTCTTCTCCAACCTATTGCGTGCATTGTTCCTGTAACTACTGCAGCTGCTTTCTGGTTTGAGGCTCTAGAAGAGGCTCTTCAGATAGAGACTCAATTAGAGGAGATTATGGACAGAATTAAGGCCCTTAAGTTGGCTAATTCTTTCATTACAGATGCCGCTTTCCAACTGGCTAAATTAGCGGCAAAGAATTCAGGTTTTGCCATTTTAGCACGCAGAGCGTTATGGCTTAAGTCCTGGTCTGCGGATGTGTCATCAAAATCGAAACTTTTGAACATCCCTTTCAAAGGAAAGACCCTATTCTGAACTGAAAGAGATTATTTCAGACATCACTGGAGGAAAAGACCATGCCCTCCCTCAGGATAAAACAAATAAAATGAGTACCAAACAAAATCATTTTTGTTCCTTTCGGAACTTCAAGGGTGGTCCCGCTTCAGCTTCCTCTGCTGCAAAGCAAGAGGGGAATTTTGCCCAATCCAAGTCAGTCTGGAGACCTAACTAGGCTTGGAACAAGGGTAAACAGACCAAGAAGCCTGCAGCTGCTTCTAAGACAGCATGAAGGGGTAGCCCCCGATCCGGGACCGGATCTAGTAGGGGGCAGACTCTCTCTCTTCACTCAGGCTTGGGCAAGAGATGTTCACGATTCCTGGGATTTAGAAATTGTGTCCCAAGGATATCTTCTGGACTTCAAAGACTCCCCCCCAATGGGGAGATTTCACATTTCTCAATTGTCTGCAAACCAGACAAAGAGAGAGGCGTTCTTACGCTGTGTAGAAGACCTACATACCATGGGAGTGATCCGCCCAGTTCCAAAAGAGGAACAAGGGCAAGGGTTTTACTCAAACTTGTTTGTGGTTCCCAAAAAAGAGGGAACTTTCAGACCAATCTTGGATCTCAAAATTCTAAACAAATTCCTAAGAGTACCATCATTCAAGATGGAGACTATTCGGACCATTCTACCAATGATCCAGGAGGGTCAATATATGACTACCGTGGACTTACAGGATGCGTATCTACACATCCCTATTCACAGAGATCATCATCAATTCCTCAGATTTGCCTTTCTGGACAGGCATTTCTAGTTCGTGGCCCTTCTCTTCGGGTTGGCCACTGCTCCCAGAATTTTCACAAAAGTGCTAGGGTCCCTTTTGGCGGTGCTAAGGCCGCGGGGCATAGCAGTGGTGCCTTATCTAGACAACATCTTAATTCAGGCGTCGACTTTCCAACTAGCCAAGTCTCACACGGACATTGTGTTGGCTTTTCTGAGATCTCACGGGTGGAAGGTGAACATAAAAAGAGTTCTCTCTTCCCTCTCACAAGAGTTTCCTTCCTAGGGACTCTGATAGACTCTGTAGAAATGAAAATATTTCTGACGGAGGTCAGAAAATCAAAACTCTTAACCACTTGCCGAGCTCTTCATTCCATTCCTCGGCCATCAGTGGCTCAGTGCATGGAGGTAATCGGACTCATGGTAGTGGCAATGGACATACCGTATTGTGCCGAATATAGGCCGCACCTCATTATAGGCCGCACCCTTAAAGTTTGGTGCCATTTTGAAGAAATTAAATCTTTGTGTAAAGGAGAAACAGATTACAACATAATGCTCAGAAAAGCCCCCAATGAATTTGCATGATAACTAGGACCATAGTGAGTGGTAATTATTCTGCTGCAGGTGTACTCAGTAATTTAATTACACCTTTTAGCAAACTGCATTCTGCCTCATTACCTTTTAGGCACACAACTTATTTCCATATTTCCCCTGCAAGATACAGAAATGTCAGTGCTAAGCAGTGTGTACATTTTAGCAACTCTAAATCTACCTACTCCAAAGTAGATACAAAACCATACAAGATATACAAAAAATAAGAGGGTGCTACACAGCTAAGTACAAATTCACAGACAATGCAAGCTGAAAATGTTAAAAACAAATAAAATGAGGGACGTCTCCCCACAAGCTAAAAAATTAATACCACCACTGGTTAGAGCTTAAAAGGCATAAAAACAGAGAAAAACTTAAATGTCAGGACTTAGTGCAAAGCAGTCCATTAGCACAAAGCCGTTATGAAATGACCCAGCTACCATGCTCAGGAGTATGGCACAGATACAGCTCTCTACTACCTCAGACCAGATAAACAGCGGTACCTTGCCTTGATAGTTAATAGCTTCACACCACTCGCCTTGGTTGAAAAAGTGTTCAGAGCAACATCCATCCACTTTCCAGATAGTAAGTCTCTGTGTCTACACCGCTTCACTGCTGTTTTAACTTCCTACCCAACTCCGGAAGACTACAACACCCATAAGGCCACAGGGTGCACTGGAAGTTCAGTTGTACTGCACATCGAATAATAATAACAACCGAAAGTACCCGATTATAGGCCGCGCTCCGCATATAGGCCGCACCGCAAATTTAAAGCTAAAAATCAAGGGAAAAAAGTGCGGCCTATATGCGGAACAATACGGTAGTTGCTTTTTGCCCGCCTGCACCTCAGACCACTGCAACTATGCATGCTCAAATAAATCTGGACCAGGAGACCAGAGATTCTCTTCTCTGGTGTTTGTCTCAGGACCACGTGTCTCAGGGAATGTGATTCCGCAGGCCAGAGTGGCTCATAGTAACGACAGATGCCAGCCTACTAGGCTGGGGTGCAGTCTGGAACTCCCTGAAAGCACAGGGCTTATGGTCTCAGGAGGAAACTCTCCTCCCGATAAACATTCTAGAACTGAGAGCGATATTCAATGCGCTTCAGGCGTGGCCTCAGCTTGCTGCGGCCAAATTCATCAGATTTCAGTCGGACAACATCACGACTGTAGCTTATATCAATCATCAAGGAGGAACACGGAGTTCTCTAGCGATGAAGGAGGTAACCAAAATAATCCGATGGGTGGAGGATCTCTCTTGCCATCTCTCAGCAATCCATATCCCAGGAGTAGAGAACTGGGAGGCGGATTTCCTAAGTCGTCAGACTTTTCATCCGGGGGAGTGGGAGCTCCTTTCGGAGGTATTTGCCCAGCTGACTCAGCTATAGGGCACACCAGAATTGGATCTGATGGCGTCCCGACAGAATGCCAAACTTCCTCGTTACGGGTCCAGGTCCCGGGATGCCCAGGCGGTACTGATAGATGCTCTAGCAGTGCCCTGGTCCTGCAATCTGGCCTATGTATTTCCACCCTTTCCTCTCCTTCCATGTCTGGTTGCCAGAATCAAGCAGGAGAGGGCTTCAGTGATTCTGATAGCACCTGCGTGGCCACGCAGGACTTGGTATGCAGACCTAGTGGACATGTCATCAGTTCCACCGTGGTCTCTGCCAATGAGACAGAACCTTCTAATCCAAGGTCCATTCACGCATCCAAATCTAATTTCTCTGCGTCTGACTGCTTGGAGATTGAACGCCTGATTCTATCAAAGCGTGGTTTCTCTGAGTCGGTCATTGATACCCTAATTCAAGCTAGATAGCCTGTCACCAGGAAGATTTATCATAAGATTTGGCGCAAATATTTTTATTGGTGTGAATCCAAGGGTTACTCATGGAGTAAGATTAGGATTCCTAGAATATTGTCTTTTCTCCAAGAAGGATTGGAGAAGGGATTATCAGCTAGTTCGTTAAAAGAACAAATATCTGCTTTGTCTATTCTTTTACACAAACATCTGGCAGATGTCCCAGACGTTCAAGCATTTAGTCAGGCCTTGGTCAGGATCAAGCCTGTATTTAAACCTGTTGCTCCACCATGGAGCCTAAACTTAGTTCTTAAAGTTCTTCAAGGGGTTCCGTTTGAACCTATGCATTCCATAGATATTAAGCTTCTATCTTGGAAAGTTTTGTTATTAGTAGCTATCTCTTCGGTTCGAAGAGTTTCTGAGTTATCTGCTTTACAGTGTGATTCACCTTACCTTGTTTTCCATGCAGATAAGGTGGTTTTGCGTACCAAACCTGGGTTTTTTCCTAAGGTTGTTTCTAATAGGAATATCAATCAGGAGATTGTTGTTCCTTCACTGTGTCCTAATCCTTCCTCAAAGAAGGATTGTCTGTTGCACAATCTTGATGTGGTTCGTGCTTTAAAGTTCTACTTACAAGCAACTAAAGATTTCCGTCAAACATCTTCATTGTTTTTTTTTTTTTTTAAATAATTTTATTGAGGGTTTTTTATAATGACAACATAAAAATATGACATATAAATATTACAGAACATAGCAATGATTGTCTCAACAACAATATGACAGAAAAAGGAAACATAAAATAATTTTCAAAATATAATTGAAAACCTCCTTTTATGTTTTTTTTTGTATTTCACAAGTTTTATTGGGTTTTTTATCCATATACAATCATACATTCACTCTTGAAATTAAAATAACAAGATAACAATCTAACCTTTAAAAGTACAATTTACATAATAGTCAGTGTTCTTTAATATTAACATATTATCGTATTATGTGCCACTCTATTCCCCTGCAACATCCCATTTTTATTGAGTCTCAATTACATTGATTTGACCATAAAGCTTGTGTCATGTACCAGGGCTGGTATTCGAATAGGTGTCATGTGTGTTTAAATATTCAGACTTAGTCAATTCCCAGTACATCTTGATATCTAAAAATACTGTCTTTTTCTGGGATTTAAAGTATCCATATTCCTCTAATTTAATAGTGTCTTCCACATGATCCAACCACTCATTCGGGGCAGGGGGCTAGTAAATGTCGAAGAAAGCTTTCGATCTCTCGCCAAAAGGAACTTATGATGGGGCAACTCCACCACATATGAAGTGCGGAGCCTCTCTGGTTACATCCTCTCCAGCAAAGATCTGAAGAAGTAGGATAGATACTTTTTAAACGGGAAGGTGTCAGGTACCACCTTGAAAGCACCTTATAGTTGAGCTCTAGTATCTTTGTGGACAAAGACGATTTTTTAGTTAGGTTATATATGCGATTCCATTCGTCGTCACTTATGTCAGTGTTAAGCTCTTGCTGCCACTTTTGTGTAAACAATGGTTGTTTTGTGTTTCTGTCTGCTATCAGAATGGATTTTGCAACAGAGAGTGTATGTCTAAGTGTGCCAGGGGAGGAACATATATTTCTTTCATGTAATTAGCAAGAGTCCATGAGCTAGTGACGTATGGGATATACATTCCTACCAGGAGGGGCAAAGTTTCCCAAACCTCAAAATGCCTATAAATACACCCCTCACCACACCCACAATTCAGTTTTACAAACTTTGCCTCCGATGGAGGTGGTGAAGTAAGTTTGTGCTAGATTCTACGTTGATATGCGCTCCGCAGCAAGTTGGAGCCCGGTTTTCCTCTCAGCGTGCAGTGAATGTCAGAGGGATGTGAGGAGAGTATTGCCTATTTGAATGCAGTGATCTCCTTCTAAGGGGTCTATTTCATAGGTTCTCTGTTATCGGTCGTAGAGATTCATCTCTTACCTCCCTTTTCAGATCGACGATATACTCTTATATATACCATTACCTCTGCTGATTCTCGTTTCAGTACTGGTTTAGCTATCTGCTATATGTAGATGAGTGTCCTGGGGTAAGTAAGTCTTATTTTCTGTGACACTCCTAGCTATGGTTGGGCACTTTGTTTATAAAGTTCTAAATATATGTATTCAAACATTTATTTGCCTTGACTCAGAATGTTCAACTTTCCTTATTTTCAGACAGTCAGTTTCATATTTGGGATAATGCATTTTAATTTAACATTTTTCTTACCTTAAAATTTGACTTTTTCCCTGTGGGCTGTTAGGCTCGCGGGGGCTGAAAATGCTTCATTTTATTGCGTCATTCTTGGCGCGGACTTTTTTGGCGCAAAAATTCTATTTCCGTTTCCGGCGTCATACGTGTCGCCGGAAGTTGCGTCATTTTTTGACGTTATTTTGCGCCAAAAATGTCGGCGTTCCGGATGTGGCGTCATTTTTGGCGCCAAAAAGCATTTATGCGCCAAATAATGTGGGCGTCTTATTTGGCGCGAAAAAATATGGGCGTCACTTTTGTCTCCACATTATTTAAGTCTCATTTTTTATTGCTTCTGGTTGCTAGAAGCTTGTTCTTTGGCATTTTTTCCCATTCCTGAAACTGTCATTTAAGGAATTTGATCAATTTTGCTTTATATATATGTTGTTTTTTCTCTTACATATTGCAAGATGTCTCACGTTGCATCTGAGTCAGAAGATACTACAGGAAAATCGCTGTCAAGTGCTGAATCTACCAAAGCTAAGTGTATCTGCTGTAAACTTTTGGTAGCTATTCCTCCAGCTGTTGTTTGTATTGATTGTCATGACAAACTTGTTAAAGCAGATAATATTTCCTTTAGTAAAGTACCATTGCCTGTTGCAGTTCCTTCAACATCTAAGGTGCAGAATGTTCCTGATAATATAAGAGATTTTGTTCTGAATCCATAAAGAAGGCTATGTCTGTTATTTCTCCTTCTAGTAAACGTAAAAAATCTTTTAAAACTTCTCTCCCTACAGATGAATTTTTAACTGAACATCATCATTCTGATTCTTATGATTCCTCTGGTTCAGAGGATTCTGTCTCAGAGGTGGATGCTGATAAATCTTCATATTTATTTAAAATGGAATTTATTCGTTCTTTACTTAAAGAAGTACTAATTGCTTTAGAAATAGAGGATTCTGGTCCTCTTGATACTAATTCTAAACGTTTAGATAAGGTATTTAAAGCTCCTGTGGTTATTCCAGAAGTTTTTCCTGTTCCTAATGCTATTTCTGCAGTAATTTCCAAAGAATGGGATAATTTGGGTAATTCATTTACTCCTTCTAAACGTTTTAAGCAATTATATCCTGTGCCGTCTGACAGATTAGAATTTTGGGACAAGATCCCTAAAGTTGATGGGGCTATTTCTACCCTTGCTAAACGTACTACTATTCCTACGTCAGATGGTACTTCGTTTAAGGATCCTCTAGATAGGAAAATTGAGTCCTTTCTAAGAAAAGCTTATCTGTGTTCAGGTAATCTTCTTAGACCTGCTATATATTTGGCTGATGTTGCTGCAGCTTCAACTTTTTGGTTGGAAACTTTAGCGCAACAAGTAACACATCGTGATTCTCATGATATTATTATTCTTCTTCAACATGCTAATAATTTTATCTGTGATGCCATTTTTGATATTATCAGAGTTGATGTCAGGTTTATGTCTCTAGCTATTTTAGCTAGAAGAGCTTTATGGCTTAAAACTTGGAATGCTGATATGGCTTCTAAATCAACTTTACTTTCCATTTCTTTCCAGGGTAACAAATTATTTGGTTCTCAGTTGGATTCCATTATTTCAACTGTTACTGGTGGGAAAGGAACTTTTTTACCACAGGATAAAAAATCTAAAGGTAAAAACAGGGCTAATAATTGTTTTCGTTCCTTTCGTTTCAACAAAGAACAAAAGCCTGATCCTTCATCCTCAGGAGCAGTTTCAGTTTGGAGACCATCTCCAGTCTGGAATAAATCCAAGCCAGCTAGAAAGGCAAAGCCTGCTTCTAAGTCCACATGAAGGTGCGGCCCTCATTCCAGCTCAGCTGGTAGGGGGCAGGTTACGTTTTTTCAAGGAAATTTGGATCAATTCTGTTCACAATCTTTGGATTCAGAGCATTGTTTCAGAAAGGTACAGAATTGGTTTCAAGTTGAGACCTCCTGCAAAGAGATTTTTTCTTTCCCGTGTCCCAGTAAATCCAGTAAAAGCTCAAGCATTTCTGAAATGTGTTTCAGATCTAGAGTTGACTGGAGTAATTATGCCAGTTCCAGTTCCGGAACAGGGGATGGGGTTTTATTCAAATCTCTTCATTGTACCAAAGAAGGAGAATTCTTTCAGACCAGTTCTGGATCTAAAAATATTGAATCGTTATGTAAGGATACCAACGTTCAAGATGGTAACTGTAAGGACTATCTTACCTTTTGTTCAGCAAGGGAATTATATGTCCACAATAGATTTACAGGATGCATATCTGCATATTCCGATTCATCCAGATCATTATCAGTTCCTGAGATTCTCGTTTCTGGACAAGCATTACCAGTTTGTGGCTCTGCCGTTTGGCCTAGCTACAGCTCCAAGAATTTTTACAAAGGTTCTCGGTGCCCTGCTGTCTGTAATCAGAGAACAGGGTATTGTGGTATTTCCTTATTTGGACGATATCTTGGTACTTGCTCAGTCTTTACATTTAGCAGAATCTCATACGAATCGACTTGTGTTGTTTCTTCAAGATCATGGTTGGAGGATCAATTTACCAAAAAGTTCTTTGATTCCTCAGACAAGGGTAACCTTTCTGGGTTTCCAGATGGATTCAGTGTCCATGACTCTGTCTTTAACAGACAAGAGACGTCTAAAGTTGATTACAGCTTGTCGAAACCTTCAGTCACAATCATTCCCTTCGGTAGCCTTATGCATGGAAATTCTAGGTCTTATGACTGCTGCATCGGACGCGATCCCCTTTGCTCGTTTTCACATGCGACCTCTTCAGCTCTGTATGCTGAAGCAATGGTGCAAGGATTACACGAAGATATCTCAATTAATATCTTTAAAACCGATTGTTCGACACTCTCTAACATGGTGGACAGATCACCATGGTTTAATTCAGGGGGCTTCTTTTGTGCTTCCGACCTGGACTGTAATTTCAACAGATGCAAGTCTCACAGGTTGGGGAGCTGTGTGGGGATCTCTGACGGCACAAGGAGTTTGGGAATCTCAGGAGGTGAGATTACCGATCAATATTTTGGAACTCCGTGCAATTTTCAGAGCTCTTCAGTTTTGGCCTCTTCTGAAGAGAGAATCGTTCATTTGTTTTCAGACAGACAATGTCACAACTGTGGCATACATCAATCATCAAGGAGGGACTCACAGTCCTCTGGCTATGAAAGAAGTATCTCGAATTTTGGTTTGGGCGGAATCCAGCTCCTGTCTAATCTCTGCGGTTCATATCCCAGGTGTAGACAATTGGGAAGCGGATTATCTCAGTCGCCAAACGTTGCATCCGGGCGAATGGTCTCTTCACCCAGAGGTATTTCTTCAGATTGTTCAAATGTGGGAACTTCCAGAAATAGATCTGATGGCGTCCCATCTAAACAAGAAACTTCCCAGGTATCTGTCCAGATCCCGGGATCCTCAGGCGGAGGCAGTGGATGCATTATCACTTCCTTGGAAGTATCATCCTGCCTATATCTTTCCGCCTCTAGTTCTTCTTCCAAGAGTAATCTCCAAGATTCTGAAGGAATGCTCGTTTGTTCTGCTGGTAGCTCCGGCATGGCCTCACAGGTTTTGGTATGCGGATCTTGTCCGGATGGCCTCTTGCCAACCGTGGACTCTTCCGTTAAGACCAGACCTTCTGTCACAAGGTCCTTTTTTCCATCAGGATCTGAAATCCTTAAATTTAAAGGTATGGAGATTGAACGCTTGATTCTTGGTCAAAGAGGTTTCTCTGACTCTGTGATTAATACTATGTTACAGGCTCGTAAATCTGTATCTCGAGAGATATATTATAGAGTCTGGAAGACTTATATTTCTTGGTGTCTTTCTCATCATTTTTCCTGGCATTCTTTTAGAATACCGAGAATTTTACAGTTCCTTCAGGATGGTTTAGATAAGGGTTTGTCCGCAAGTTCTTTGAAAGGACAAATCTCTGCTCTTTCTGTTCTTTTTCACAGAAAGATTGCTATTCTTCCTGATATTCATTGTTTTGTACAAGCTTTGGTTCGTATAAAACCTGTCATTAAGTCAATTTCTCCTCCTTGGAGTTTGAATTTGGTTCTGGGAGCTCTTCAAGCTCCTCCGTTTGAACCTATGCATTCATTGGACATTAAATTACTTTCTTGGAAAGTTTTGTTCCTTTTGGCCATCTCTTCTGCCAGAAGAGTTTCTGAATTATCTGCTCTTTCTTGTGAGTCTCCTTTTCTGATTTTTCATCAGGATAAGGCGGTGTTGCGAACTTCTTTTGAATTTTTACCTAAAGTTGTGAATTCCAACAACATTAGTAGAGAAATTGTGGTTCCTTCATTATGTCCTAATCCTAAGAATTCTAAGGAGAAATCGTTGCATTCTTTGGATGTTGTTAGAGCTTTGAAATATTATGTTGAAGCTACGAAATCTTTTCGTAAGACTTCTAGTCTATTTGTTATCTTTTCCGGTTCTAGAAAAGGCCAGAAAGCTTCTGCCATTTCTTTGGCATCTTGGTTGAAATCTTTAATTCATCTTGCCTATGTTGAGTCGGGTAAAACTCCGCCTCAGAGAATTACAGCTCATTCTACTAGGTCAGTTTCTACTTCCTGGGCGTTTAGGAATGAAGCTTCGGTTGACCAGATCTGCAAAGCAGCAACTTGGTCCTCTTTGCATACTTTTACTAAATTCTACCATTTTGATGTATTTTCTTCTTCTGAAGCAGTTTTTGGTAGAAAAGTACTTCAGGCAGCGGTTTCAGTTTGAATCTTCTGCTTATGTTTTTCGTTAAACTTTATTTTGGGTGTGGATTTTTTTCAGCAGGAATTGGCTGTCTTTATTTTATCCCTCCCTCTCTAGTGACTCTTGTGTGGAAAGATCCACATCTTGGGTAGTCATTATCCCATACGTCACTAGCTCATGGACTCTTGCTAATTACATGAAAGAAAACATAATTTATGTAAGAACTTACCTGATAAATTCATTTCTTTCATATTAGCAAGAGTCCATGAGGCCCGCCCTTTTTTGTGGTGGTTATGATTTTGTATAAAGCACAATTATTCCAATTCCTTATTTTATATGCTTTCGCACTTTTTTTATCACCCCACTTCTTGACTATTCGTTAAACTGAATTGTGGGTGTGGTGAGGGGTGTATTTATAGGCATTTTGAGGTTTGGGAAACTTTGCCCCTCCTGGTAGGAATGTATATCCCATACGTCACTAGCTCATGGACTCTTGCTAATATGAAAGAAATGAATTTATCAGGTAAGTTCTTACATAAATTATGTTTTTCAAATCTAGTCATGGGTCTCGCCCAGTCAGTCTTATATTTGGATGTGTCCACTAGGTGCTGTAATTGTGTATACTTCAACCAGTGTGTAAATGTCCCTCCCAATATGTCCTCCAATTCGTGTCTTCCTTTTACCCGTCTGCCATTTAGGAGTTTGTGAATTGGTTCTGTGTAGCCTATCTCAATGGGTGCCCTGTTTCTCCGTACTCCATTCCCCCTAAGAACTCAGCGTTTGGTGATACTGGGGTGAGTGGTGATCTAAGGGTAGAAATATGTGGTTGGGTGCGTAAAATCCCATCCCAGACTGTGAATACTGAAGCGTATATATGGAAGGAGCCTATTGCCTCTGGTCTATGTGTTTTTGGAATCCAGCATAAGGCCCCTACCTGAGGAGTTCTCAGGATATGAGAGTCAATTGTTGTCCAAGCTTTCATTGAAGTGTTTCTGTGCCAGTCTAATATCCTTTGAATACATATAGCTTTATAATAAGTCTCTAAGCATGGGAGACCCAGCCCTCCCCCTTTATGGGGTCTGTGTAGTGTATTTTGGTTGACTCTTGGCTTGATCGTACCCCATACGTACTTATTTAGTAGTGTTTGCAGTTTCTTTAGGAAGCTGTTTGGGATGTGGATGGGGACAGCTTGCATTATATATAGTATTTTCGGAAGTGTAGTCATCTTTAGGGTCTGTATTCTTCCCCACCATGATATTGGCTTTTGCGACTATGTGTTCAGGTCATGTTGGGTGGTATTGTATAATGTCCTAAAATTAAGGTTAAAGAGTAACTTGTTATTTGGGGTTAATTTGATGCCTAAATATTTAATTGCTTTGGTTTGGAGTTGGTATTGGCAGTTCTCCATGAGAGAGGTTAACTCTTCTCTGGAAAGATTAATATTCATTACCTCTGACTTGAGATGGTTTATAGAGAAATAAGAAAGTTTTCCAAATCCCCTAAACTCTTCCGTAACTGCTGGTAGGGAAGTGTGCGGGGAGGAGAGGGACAGTAACACATCATCGGCATACAATGAGACTTTGTAGTCATTACATCCGAGAGGTATGCCTTTTATTTGATCATTTTGTCTGATACGCGCAGCGAGCGTCTCTATACCTAGCACAAACAATACCGGAGAGAGGGGGCATCCCTGTCGTGTTCCATTACCTATTTGAAAGGCGTCTGACAGTACACCGTTCAGTTTAATTTTAGCTGTCGGGTTATTTTAAAGTTTTTGTACTCTTTTCATCATTGTATTGCCAAAGCCAAATTTTTGTAATGTAGCAAAAAGGAATGACCAATTCAAGAGGTCAAACGCCTTTTTCGTCATCAGATGTTAATATAATAGAACCTATTTTATTCATTTTGGCATACTCAATTAATTGTAAGGCCCTGATGGTGTTGTCCCTGGCTTCTCGTCCAGGGACAAAGCCCACTTGGTCAGTGTGTATTAATAATGGAAGGAGGGGACTAATTCGGGATGCTAGGATTTTGGTGTATATTTTGAGATCGGTGTTTAGGAGCGAAATTGGGCGGAACTTAGTTGGGGAATCTAATGCTTTGTCGGTTTTGGGGATGACCGCTATGTGTGCTTCCTTTGTCGCCGTCGGGAATTGTGCATCTTTATCTAGGGTTTGAAACAGTGATAATAGATGTGGCGTCAAAGTGTAGCAGAAAGTCTTATAGTACTTGTTATCAAGGCCATCCGGTCCAGGGCTCTTGCCCGCTGATAGTGACTGAATAGCCTTAACAATCTCCTGTGCCGTTATTGGCCCATCTAAGGAAACCCTCTGCCGTTCAGTCAGTTGGGGTAAATCTATGGTGTCTAAATAGCATCCAATCTCCTCTGTTGTTGGGGGGGAGGTTGTCCTAGAAAGGTTATATATATGTTCATAGAAGTTCTTAAAGACTCCAGCTATGTCTGAGCTTTCTTGTTTTAAGTTGCCTTCGCTATCTTTTATGTTGTATATATGATTTTTCGCTGCCTTTTTCTTTACTGCTTTGGCCAGCAACGGGCCAGCCCTGTTACCCCCTTGAAAATATACTTTTCTTAGGAATAGCGCTTTCCTATGAGCTACCTTTACCAGATAATCATTCAGTGCTGCTCTGGCCGTCGTGAGTCCTTTAAGGGTTGTCAAGTTCGTAGGAGTCTGTTTGTGGGCTGTCTCAGCCTGTTTGAGATCTGCTGTGAGTTTATTATATAGTGTGTTGAGTGCCTTTTGTTTTTTTATGCTGTGCTGAATGAAGCTACCTCTAATCACCGCCTTGTGGGCTTCCCAAAGCGTTCCAGTGCTATTCACGGAGTTTGTGTTATGTAAGAAATATTCTCCTAGTTGTTGCTTAATGTCCTGTACTATATCTGGATCATGTAGCAGTGAAACATCTGCATTGTTTGTTGTTTATTCTGGTAAATAGAGAGGTCAAAAGGCTACGGCTACCTCTCTTTCCTTTTGGCTGAAAAGCATCATCCGTTCGGCTTATGAGACTGCTGGCCAGCAGCCTCCTGAAAGAATTACTGCTCATTCTACTAGAGCAGTGGCTTCCACATGGGCTTTTAAAAATGAGGCTTCTGTTGAACAGATTTGTAAGGCGGCGACTTGGTCTTCGCTTCATACTTTTTCCAAATTTGACAAATTCGATACTTTTGCTTCTTCTGAGGCTATTTTTGGGAGAAAGGTTCTACAAGCAGTGGTGCCTTCCATTTAAGGTACCTGTCTTGTCCCTCCCTTCATCCGTGTCCTAAAGCTTTGGTATTGGTATCCCACAAGTATGGATGAATCCGTGGACTCGATACATCTTACAAGAGAAAACATAATTTATACTTACCTGATAAATTTATTTCTCTTGTGATGTATCGAGTCCATGGCCCGCCCTGTTTATTTAAGACAGGCAGTATTTTATTTAAAATACTTCAGTCACCACTGCACCCTATAGTTTCTCCTTTTTCTTCCTAGCCTTCGGTCGAATGACTGGGGGGTGGAGCTAAGGGAGGAGCTATATAGACAGCTCTGCTGTGGGTGCTCTCTTTGCCACTTCCTGTAGGGAAGGAGAATATCCCACAAGTATGGATGAATCCGTGGACTCGATACATCACAAGAGAAATAAATTTATTAGGTAAGCATAAATTATGTTTTTTTTTTTTTTTTACAGGAAAAAAAGCTGATTTCTTTGGGGCAATGCCCCGCAAAAGGTCCTTTTAAGGGGTATTGGTAGTTTAGTGTAGGCTACGTTTTTTTATTTTATTTTGGGGGGGCTTTTTTATTTTGATAGGGCTATTAGATTAGGTGTAATTAGTTTAAAGATCTGTAATTTGTTTTTTATTTTCTGTAATTTAGTGTTTTTTTGTGATTTGGCTAATTTAATGTATTTAATTGTTTTTAATTTAGTTAATTTATTTAATTGTAGTGTAGTGTTTGGTGTTAGTGTAACTTAGGTTAGGTTTTATTTTACAGGTACTTTTGTAATTATTTTAGCTAGGTAGTTATAAAATAGTTAAAATAAATACAAACTTGCCTGTAAAATAAAAATAAACCCTAAGTTAGCTACAATGTAACTATTAGTTATATTGTAGCTAGCTTAGGGTTTATTTTACAGGTAAGTATTTAGTTTTAAATAGGAATTATTTAAGTAATAATATTAATCTTTATTTATATTTATTGTAATTATATTTAAGTTAGGGGGTGTTAGGGTTAGACTTAGGTTTAGGGGTTAATAAATATAGTATAGTGGCGGCGACGTTGGGGGCGGCAGATTAGGGGTTAATAAATGTAGGTAGGTGGCGGCGATGTTAGGGATGGCAGATTAGGGGTTAATAATATTTAACTAATATTTGTGTGGCGTTTTAGGGGTTAATATGTTTATTATAGTGGCGGCGATGTCCGGAGCGGTAGATTAGGAGTTAAAAAATATAATGTAGGTGGCGACGATGTGGGGGCGGCAGATTAGGGGTTAATTGTAAGATAAGTGTAAGATTAGGGGTGTTTAGACTTGGGGTTCATGTTAGGGTGTTAGGTGTAATTTTATTACCCCATAGGAATCAATGGGGCTGCGTTACTGAGTTTTATGCTTCTTTTTTGCAGGTGTTAGACTTTTTCTCAGCCGGCTCTCCCCGTTGATTGCTATGGGGAAATCGTGCACGAGCACGTACGACCAGCTCACCGCTGACTTAAGCAGCGCTGGTATTGGAGTGCGGTAAGGAGCTCAATTTTGCTCAGCGCTCACTTCTTGCCTTTTAACGCCGGGTTTGTAAAAACCTGTAATACCAGCGCTGCAGGTAAGTGAGCGGTGAGAAAAACTGCTCGTTAGCACCGCACAGCTTCTAACGCAAAACTCGTAATCTAGCCGTAGGTTTCTTCATGGTGGCACCTATTACTTTATAGCAAAGCCCACAATTTTACCATTTTCAGAGTAAATTTACAGAAAAAGGGGACATTTTTACTACAAATAATTAAAAATGTTATATTACAATCTCGTGATGTGTAATGCACCTTCAAATGGCAACAAAGTTTGCAAGGAGCTTAGACAAAGTTCAAGAGTTTTTATTCCCCTGAAACTTTCAATGCAGCTTGCATACAGCAGTATGCCCTGCAGCCAATCAGGATTTCCCTGTGTGCATAATATCCAAGCTGATAGATAGCTGCAAAGGCGTGTGTGGTTTTACATAAAATTCATAATATAGTTTTCAGCCTTAAATTATTTTAACCATAATTGAACTTCTTACAAGGTGCTCTGTGAGGTTAGAGATCTCCGTGTAGCTGTCTCGCTCTATTCTCTGTATGTTTCTTTTACTTTCTCCAGCTCCTTCCTGTGTGCTTTTATTCCATGTGTTCTTTTTTTCACACTCATGTCTTGCTTTTTATTCTCTCTATATTGTTTTATCCTTCATCCCTTCACTTTCCTTCCTTGCTTTGCCTCATTCCTCTACTTACTCAGGTTCCCTTTGTTCTATTGTTTCTTTTATTCTATTCACTTTTTTTGTTTCATATTCTCCATCATTCTTCTTGCATATCTTCTTTGTAATGTAAACCACTTTTGCCTTTTCTTGCACACAGACAGGCTTTCCTACACATATACAGACCTAATCACTTAATGGGGTGGGAGAGCAGGAGTTCAGAGACTAAACTAAAACACTGACAACCCCCCAGTCAATACTAATCCCACCCAAACTGCCTACATTTATGGGGTCTTCCAGAGCTCAGACCTACGGGGATCTTCTTAAAGATGTTGTGTATTTATGGGTACTGCTGAAAGCACAGCACACCCCTTGTAATAAGCATCAAAACACAAGTCATGTCCAGCAGTGCAGGGGTTAATAGGGCCTTGTTGCTCATTATATCTGGACGTCTGTTTATAGAACTGATATTCATTAGACTTGAAGTAATACGAAAGCATTCAGCCATGACATCTTGTGATATCCTTGTTCTGTGTAAGTCTGGCTCTGTTTTTTACAATAAACAGATATCGTTCTGCAAAAACCCGCAAGATTACTTGGCAATAAATTAGCTGTGGAACACCCTGCACTATTCCCAGGTGCACAGCAATCAGCATTATAGCTGTTCTATATCTCTTGCAGTATACTAATAGACTGGTTATACTAGAATTAAATAAAAGGTACCATTTGGTTTTTATTTGGCATGATTGTAGTTCCACTTTCTGTCATGTAATAGGAATCTCCTTTTATCGTTCCTTAAAGGGACATAAAACCCAAACGGCTAGAATACAAGTTGTGCGTTAGGGTAAAAAAGCAGCGTTAAGAGGTCCTAACGCTGTTTTTTTACTCCCGCTGATATTACGAGTCTTGAAGGTTTAGGGTCACCGCACATTTCTTTGGCCTTACCGCAAAACGACTTACGTAAACTTTGTAAAGTCTTTTTTCTATGGGACTTCCATAGCGTTGATAATACGAGTCTGTCCTGGGAGGCCAAAAAGTGAGCGGTACACCCTACCCTGTTGAGTCCTAACGCATTTAAAAGTCAGTAGTTAAGAGTTTTATGTTACAACTCTGTAACAAAAAACTCATAACTAAAGTGCAAAAAAGTACACTAACACCCATAAACTACCTATTAACCCCTAAACCGAGGCCCTCCCGCATCGCAAACACTATAATACATTTTTTAACCCCTAATCTGCCGCTCTGGACACCGCCACCACCTACATTATATTTATCAACCCCTAATCTGCTGCCCCCAACATCGCCGACACCTACATTATATTTATTAACCCCTAATCTGCCGTCCCCAATGTTGCCGCCACCTACCTATACTTATTAACCCCTAATCTGCCGCCCCCAACGTCGCCGCCACTATAATAAACATATTAACCCCTAAACCGCCGCACTCCCGCCTCACAAACATTAGTTAAATATTATTAACCCCTAATCTGCTGTCCCTAACATCAACGCCACCTATCTACATTTATTAACCCCTAATCTGCTGCCCCCAACGTCGCCGCCACTATATTAAAGTTATTAACCCCTAAATCTAAGTCTAACCCTAACACCCCCTAACTTACATATAATTTAAATAAATCTAAAGAAAATTCCTATTATTAACTAAATTATTCCTATTTAAAACTAAATACTTACCTATAAAATAAACCCTAGGCTAGCTACAATATAACTAATAGTTACATTGTAGCTAGCTTAGGGTTTATTTTTATTTTACAGGCAAGTTTGTATTTATTTTAACTAGGTAGAATAGTTATTAAATAGTTATTAACTATTTAATAACTACCTAGCTAAATAAATACAAATTTACCTGTAAAATAAAACCTAACCTAAGTTACACTAACACCTAACACTACACTATAATTAAATACATTAACTAAATTAAATACAATTACCTAAATTAAATTAGCTAAAGTACAAAAAACCCCACACTAAATTACAGAAAATATTAAACAAATTACAGATATTTAAACTAATTACACCTAATCTAATAGCCCTATAAAAAAATAAAAAAAACCCCCAAATTAAAAAAAACCCCTAGCCTAAACTAAACTACCAATAGTCCTTAAAAGGGCCTTTTGCGGGGCATTGCCCCAAAGTAATCAGCTCTTTTACCTGTAATAAAAAATACAAACAACCCCCCAACAGTAAAACCCACCACCCACACAACCAACCCCCCAAATAAAATACTATCTAAAAAAAACTAAGCTCCCCATTGCCCTGAAAAGGGCATTTGGATGGGCATTGCCCTTAAAAGGGCATTTAGCTCTTTTGCAGGCCCAAACCCTAACCTAAAAATAAAATCCACCCAATACACCCTTAAACAAACCTAATACTAACCCCCTGAAGATCGACTTACCGGGAGAAGTCTTCATCCAAGCCGGGCCGAAGTCTTCATCCAAGCCGGGCCAAAGTCCTCAACGAAGCCAGGAGAAGTCTTCATCTAAGCCGGGCGAAGTGGTCCTCCAGACGGACAGAAGTCTTCATCCAGACGGCATCTTCTATCTTCATCCATCCGGCGCGGAGCGGGTCCATCTTCAAGACATCCAACGCGGAGCATCCTCTTCATCTGACGACTAAAGATGAATGAAGGTACCTTTAAGTGACGTCATCCAAGATGGCGTCCCTTAGATTTCCGATTGGCTGATAGAATTCTATCAGCCAATCGGAATTAAGGTAGAAAAAATCCTATTGGCTGATGCAATCAGCCAATAGGATTGAAGTTCAATCCTATTGGCTGATCCAATCAGCCAATAGGATTGAGCTCGCATTCTATTGGCTGTTCCAATCAGAATTTTTTAGATAGTATTTTATTTTGGGGGTTGGTTGTGTGGGTGGTGGGTTTTACTGTTGGGGGGGTTGTTTTTTTTTTTTTTTTTTTACAGGTAAAAGAGCTGATTACTTTGGGGTAATTCCCCGCAAAGGCCCTTTTAAGGGATATTGGTAGTTTAGTTTAGGCTAGGGTTTTTTTATTTTGGGGGGCTTTTTTTTATCATGATAGGGATATTAGATTAGATGTAATTAGTTGAAATATCTGTAATTTGTTTATTATTTTCTGTAATTTAGTGTTTTTTTGTACTTTAGCTAATTTAAAGGGACAGTCTGGGCCAAAATAAACTTTCATGATTCAGATGGAGCATGTAATTTTAAACAATTTTCCAATTTACTTTTATCACCAATTTTGCTTTGTTCTCTTGGTATTCTTAGTTGAAAGCTTAACCTAGGAGGTTCATATGCTAATTTCTTAGACCTTGAAACCCACCTCTTTCAGATTGCATTTAAACAGTTTTTCACCACTAGAGGGTGTTAGTTCACGTATTTAATATAGATAACACTGTGCTTGTGCACGAAAAGTTATCTGGGAGCAGGCACTGATTGGCTAGACTGCAAGTCTGTCAAAAGAACTGAAAAAAGGGGCAGTTTGCAGAGGCTTAGATACAAGATAATAACAGAGGTTAAAAGTATATTTTAACTGTGTTAGTTATGAAAAACTGGGAAATGGGTAATAAAGGGATTATCTATCTTTTAAATCAATAAAAATTCTGGTGTAGACTGTCCCTTTAATTTAATTTAGGTAATTGTATTTAATTTAGTTAATTTATTTAATTATAGTCTAGTGTTAGGGGTTTAGTGTAACTTAGGTTAGGTTTTATTTTACAGGTACATTTGTATTTATTTTAGCTAGGTAGTTATTAAATAGTTAATAACTATTTAATAACTATTCTAGCTAGTTAAAATAAATACAAACTTGCCTGTAAAATAAAAATAAACCCTAAACTAGCTACAATGTAACTATTAGTTATATTGTAGCTATCTTAGGGTTTATTTTATAGGTAAGTATTTAGTTTTAAATAGGAATAATGTAGTTAATGATAGTAATTTTCTTTAGATATATTTAAGTTAGTGGGTGTTAGGGTTAGACTTAGGTTTAGGGGCTAATAACTTTAATATAGTGGGGGCGGCAGATTAGGGGTTAATAAATGTAGGTGGGTGGTGTCGATGTTAGGGACGGCAGATTAGGGGTTAATAATATTTAACTAATGTTTGCGAGGCGGGTGTGCGGCGGTTTAGGGGTTAATATGTTTATTATAGTGGCGGCGACGTTGGGGGCGGCAGATTAGGGGTTAATAATGTAGGTAGGTTGCGGCGACATTGGGGGCGGCAGATTAGGGGTTAATAAATATAATGTAGGTGTTGGCGATGTTGGGGGCAGCAGATTAGGGGTTAATACATATAATGTAGGTGGCGGCGGTGTCCGGAGCGGCAGATTAGGGGTTAATATGTATAATGTAGGTGTTTGTGATGTGGGGGGGGCGGCAGATTAGGGGTTAATAAGTGTAAGATTAGGGGTGTTTAGACTCGGGGTTCATGTTAGGGTGTTAGGTGTAAACATAAATTTTATTTGCCCATAGGAATCAATGGGACTGCGTTACTGAGTTTTACGCTGCTTTTTTGCAGGTGTTAGACTTTTTCTCAGCCGGTTCTCCCCGTTGATCCCTATGGGGAAATCGTGCACGAGCACGTACGAACAGCTCACCGCTGACTTAAGCAGCGCTGGTATTGTAGTGCGGTAATGAGCAAAATTTTGCTCAACCCTCACTTCTTGTCTTTTAATGCCGGGTTTCTGAAAACTCGTAATACCAGCGCTGTAGGAAAGTGAGCGGTGAGACAAAACTGCTCGTTAGCACCGCATAGCCTCTAACGTAAAACTCGTATTCTAGGCCATAGTGTTTCTTTCATGATTCAGATAGAGCACTGGTTTTCAAACCTATCATCAGGCCTCCCCAACAGGCCAGGTTTTCAGGATTACCTTAGATGAGAGCAGGTAAAATAACTGTTAACTAATCAGCTGATTATTTCACCTGTGCTCCAGTTCAGATATCCTCAAAATATGGCATATTAGGGAGGCACAAGGAGAGGTTTAAAAACCAGTGAGAGAGCGCATACAATTTTAAGCAAAGTCTCAATTTACTTCTATTATCAAAATGATCTTATTTCCTTTGGTATCTTTTGTTGAAGAAGCAGCAAAGCATTACTGGGTGCTAGTTGAACACATCAGGTGAGCCAATGACAAGAGACATATGTGCAGCTACCAATCAACATCAAGCTCCCAGTAGTGCATTTGTGCTCTTTAGCCTACCTATGTATAGCTATACCAAGAGAACAAGCAATTTAGATAATAGGAGTAAATTGAAAAGTTGTTTAAAATTGCCTGCTCTATCTGAATCATGAAATAAATATTTGGACTTTTCTGTCCCTACTTTAACACTATTGATGAGTGCGCTACTTTAACACTATTGATGAGTGCGCTACTTTAACACTATTGATGAGTGCGCTACTTTAACACTATTGATGAGTGCGCTACTTTAACACTATTGATGAGTGCGCTACTTTAACACTATTGATGAGTGCGCTACTTTAACACTATTGATGAGTGCCCTACTTTAACACTACTGATGAGTGCGCTACTTTAACACTATTGATCAGTGCGCTACTTTAACACTATTGATGAGTGCGCTACTTTAACACTATTGATGAGTGCGCTACTTTAACACTATTGATGAGTGCGCTACTTTAACACTAGTGATCAGTGCGCTACTTTAACACTTTTGATGAGTGCGCTACTTTAACACTATTGATTAGTGCCCTACTTTAACACTATTGATCAGTGCGCTACTTTAACACTATTGATCAGTGCTCTACTTTAACACTATTGATCAGTGCGCTACTTTAACACTATTGATCAGTGCTCTACTTTAACACTATTGATCAGTGCGCTACTTTAACACTAGTGATTAGTGCCCTACTTTAACACTATTGATTTCCTCGTTCTATTATTAATTCTAACAGTGACACGGGTATACACGATTGTTTACTGTGTTTATAATAACAATTAAGATACTGCAGTATTTATAATAACACAATAGTAAAGGGAAAATAACCTTGTTGTCTCATAAACACACATACTTTAACAAAAGCATTATATTAATAGGTTTAGCGCTGGTGACGTTTCTTGAATTACATAAAAAAAAATAAAGTGCTGTATTTTGTTAGAGGATTTTATTTTTGAGTGACTGTTCATCATATAAAATAAAGTGTTAAACACTTAGTTGAAGACTCAACATTTAGATCCCCATAAAATATACAATTATGCATAGTTTGAAAAAAAACAACAACTTTGCAATGCACTTTTGTTATTTATTTTACTTGCTTTTACTGTAATTTAAACCTGAACATTGTAGTTTTCACACTCCCTGGAATGCAGAACCCTGATTCTCCTACATGTGGAGCAGTAATTGGTTGATATGTGTAGGAGCTCATTTATATCTTTCTCTAATTGGCTTCTGCAAAGGAGTTAAGATAAACAACTTTTAAGGAGTTTTTCATGTGATCTCTACTGGGACTACAAACCAACTTTGGTAAAAAAAAAAAAAAAGTATGGTTTTAAAGGGACACTGAACCCACATTTTTTCTTTCAGAAAAAGTGTGATTTCTTCTAAAAGTTTCTGTTTACATAGCTTTCCTATAACCAGTGCTTATGTAACAAAATTGTCAATATAGGTGAGGAAAGACGGGCAAAAGCAGCTTTTTCAAATGACAAAATAAAAGGTAAAGGAGATTTTTATAAACATTTAATACAATATAATAATTGGGAACATGTTAAAGGGATACTAAACCCAATTTATTTATTTAATGATTCAGATAGAGCATGACATTTTAAGCAACTTTCTAATTTATTCCTATTATCAATGTTTCTTTGTTCTCTTGCTATCTTTATTTAAAAAGCAGGAATGTAAATCTTAGCAGCCAGCCCATTTTAGGTTCAGCACCTGGGTAGCGATTGCTTATTGGAGGCTTACATTTTCCCACCAATAAGCAAGCATAACCCAGGTTCTCAACCAAAAATGGGTCGCCACCTATGCATCACATTCCTGCTTTTTAAATAAAGATAGCAAGAGAATGAAGAAAAACTGATAATAGGACTAAATTAGAAAGTTGCTTAAAATTGCATGCTCTATCTGAATCATAAAAGAAAAAAAAATGGGTTTAGTGTCCCTTTAAATGTTTTTAAAACATGTATGTTGTATGCAGATCTTTTACAAAGAAGAGAATAATTTCTGGTGTGTAAACACAAAATGACTTTAATGTCTCTATAAAAATGCACCCCATGTGCAAAGCATTGACGCTCCTTAGGACACAGACAGTGAGCAGAATACAGATGTATCCATCCACCAATGACGAGTTATGTTCTGGTCACGAATGGCATGGCATATGACTTTAACTATGTGCATTTTTATTTGTCCACTGTAAAGTTATTTTAAAGGGACATTCTTCTGTAATTATAAATATAATAAAACCCTTTAATTTGTTAGTGTTTTATTATTTAATAAATGTTCTTTGCAAACATTTCAGCTCCTGGGCATGCCTTAGCTAGTGAGCCAATCAAGAGTGGCATACATATGTAGCTGTCAGTCACAGTCCATATCCTGCTCAGGAAAAAAGAAGGGATCATACATTGCTGCTTAACGTTAACCTCTTAAAAGGGTGCAAGTTTGATAGAAGTAAATTGGAAAGTTTTTTTTTTAAATGGCATACTCAAAATGAAATAAAAGTGTTGACTTTAGTGTCCTCTTAAAGAACCAGTATATACAATAGATTCTCATAATCAACAAATGCATGATAACAAGAGAAAGCAATAGCACTTAGTCTAAACTTCAAATAAGTAGATTTTTTTTTCTGACATATTTCAGTTGCCTATTTCCACTCCCCCTGCATCATGTGACAGCCATTAGCCAATCATAAATGCATATACAGGTGGCCCTCGTTTTACAACGGTTCAATTTACACTGTTTCAGAATAACAACCTTTTTTCCAGTCATGTGACTGCTATTGAAAAGTATTGAGAAGCAGTGCATTTATTAAAATAGCCAGTAGGTGGAGCATGTTTGAAAGGAACAAGATCTTCCTGTCTATATATCAGTCCAGATTGGAATGCATAGAAAGAACTGTTTGCAGAAAAATGCAAATGAAGTCTGTGTTGTGTGATTATTTTATTAGGTTTATAATGCTGTTTAGCAAATGTTTTTGTTCATTTAACTTAGTTTAATTATATATTCTGTGTTGTGTGATTATTTTATTAGGTTTATAATGCTGTTTAGCATTTAAAGTCTTCATTTTAAAGCTTTAAAAATAATGTATTAGCTGTTACTTATGACAATTTTGAGAGGGGCCTGGAACCTATCTCCCTCACTTCCCATTGACTTACATTATAAACTGGGTTTCAATTTACAACGGTTTCGATTTACAACCATTCCTTCTGGAACCTAACCCCGGCCCAAACTGAGGGCTACCTGTACATATTTTCTGTGAATTCTTACACATGCTCAGTAGCAGCTGGTGACTCAAAAAGTGTAAATATAAAAAGACTGTGCACATTTTGTTAATGGAAGTAAATTGGAAAGTTGTTTAAAATTACATGTTCTGTCTGTTTCATGAAAGTTAATTTTGACTTGAGTGTCCCTTTAAGTACAGTTACAAATACTAATAAAATGCTTTAACAAAAAAGAGCATGGTGTTGTTATACTAGAATGTGCCTTTAAGAAAGTTCACAGTCCTATATACACTAAGAATTAAAAAGGTTGTAATAATAAGCCACTTTGGTAACTGATATAGATGTATTTGTAGATGTAATCTTAAGATAAGGTTGTGTAAGTGGCTCTCTAGCATTAGCCCCTTTGGCAGTGGATGGGTCAGTGGGGGTTGTGTATTTCTTGCCTTTGAAGAGCTCTTATTTTTAAATCAAACAAGCTGTTCAGGGCTGGATTTTATCTTTCACTTGGCTGCTGAGCCTGGCACAGGGGAGGGGGAAGGGAACCTCTGTTTGCATTTACGTCTTTAACCCTTTTTCTGACAGGGGCCTTCCAGCACGTTGATTTGGTAAACGGTTGAGTATCACTGACTTGCAGACACAGAGGGTGAGAATCCTGTTAACCTCTAGAGCGGATTTGCTAGTTGCAGAATAATATTGATTTTGAAGAGGTCTCTACATTATTAGTAAATTTAGGGGGCGATAGCAAGGTAAGGCGGACAGGGGTGCACATACACGCCCTTGTCCGCCGCAGCTCGCCTCTGGCGGGCTGAATTCCCCTGGCGAAATTCAGCATTGCACACAAGCGCTATTTTGCGCTTGTGTGCAATCCCGCCCCCCTGCCCGCACTCAGCCAATAACGCGCGGGCAGGAGCTGTCAATCTCCCTGGTCGAACTAGACCGGGGAGATTGAAATTCATCACCTAAGAGGTGGCAAAAGGGTAGGGAAGCAATGGTCTAATGACCGCTGCTTGTTAAATACGGCATACAGTCGTAGGCAGGCGAAAGCATGCTGAAGAGGTTGATAAATCGACCCCTAAGTCCTCACATTTCTCAAATTGTATATTAGAAAATGTACAGAAGATACAATGGGGTATATGTATCAAGCTCCGTATGGAGCTTGATGCCCCGTGTTTCTTGCGAGCCTGCAGGCTCGCCAGAAACAGCAGTTATGAAGCAGCGGTCACAAAGACCGCTGCTCCATAACCTGTCCGCCTGCTCTGAGCAGGCGGACACACATCGCCGCAAATCAACCCGATCGAGTACGATGGGGTTGATTGACACCCCCCTGCTGGTGGCCGATTTGCCGCGAGTCTGCAGGGGGCGGTGTTGCACCAGCAGGTGCAATGCTGAATACGGTCCGCCAGACCATGATAACTAGAGGCCTACATGTAATCACATTCAAGTAAACGTAACAACATCTCTATTAAATGGTTTTAAATTCAAATAGTCAATTGAATTATCCCCCTTTTTAATTATGCATAAGAGCAGACACCCCTTGTTATTTAAATGTATATAAAACCCAAAAATTTTATTTTGTGATTCAGACAGAGCATACCATTTTAAAAAAAAGTTTCCAATTTACTTCTATTATGAAATTTGCTTCTTTTCCATGATATTCTGTGTTGAAGAGATACCTAGGTAGACATCTAGAGCACTACATGACAGGAAATAGTGCTGCCCTCTAGTGTTCTTGCAAATGGATAACATTCTTGCAAAACTGCTGCTATATAGTGCTCCAGAAAAGGGCTGTCTTCTAAGCATACGTCGTTGCTTTTCAACAAAAGATACAAAAAAACCAAAATTGGTAATAGAAGTAAATATGCAAGCTGTTTGAAATTGCATGTTCTATCTTAATCATGTAAGAAAATTTTGGACTTCCATATCCCTTTAATTATGAACTGTTATATTTTGCAAGCTTGTAAAAAGCAGAAACTGTATAGCTAGTCTTTTTTTCTCCAACATAGGTGTGTCCGGTCCACGGCGTCATCCTTACTTGTGGGATATTCTCTTCCCCAACAGGAAATGGCAAAGAGCCCAGCAAAGCTGGTCACATGATCCCTCCTAGGCTCCGCCTTCCCCAGTCATTCTCTTTGCCGTTGTACAGGCAACATCTCCACAGAGATGGCTTAGAGTTTTTTGGTGTTTAACTGTAGTTTTTAGTCTTCAATCAAGAGTTTGTTATTTTAAAATAGTGCTGGTATGTACTATTTACTCTGAAACAGAAAAGTGATGAAGATTTCTGTTTGTAAGAGGAAAATGATTTTAGCAACCGTTACTAAAATCGATGGCTGTTTCCACACAGGACTGTTGAGAGGAATTAACTTCAGTTGGGGGAAACAGTGAGCAGACTTTTTCTGCTTGAGGTATGACACATTTCTAACAAGACGATGTAATGCTGGAAGCTGTCATTTTCCCTATGGGATCCGGTAAGCCATTTTTATTACATAAGAATAAAGGGCTTCACAAGGGCTTTTAAGACTGGTAGACATTTTCTGGGCTAAAACGATTGATATATAAGCATTTTTAATACTTCATAGCTTTGAGGAATTATTTTATTCTTGGGAATTATGTAAAATAACCGGCAGGCACTGTATTGGACACCTTATTCTCTAGGGGCTTTCCCTAATCATAGACAGAGCCTCATTTTCGCGCCTCTATTGCGCACTTGTTTTTGGGAAGCATGACATGCAGATGCATGTGTGAGGAGCTCTGATACATAGAAAAGGCTTTCTGAAGGCGTCATTTGGTATCGTATTCCCCTTTGGGCTTGGTTGGGTCTCAGCAAAGCAGATACCAGGGACTGTATAGGGGTTAAATATAAAAACGGCTCCGGTTCCGTTATTTTAAGAGTTAAAGCTTTCAAATTTGGTGTGCAATACTTTTAAGGCTTTAAGACACTGTGGTGAAATTTTGGTGAATTTTGAACAATTCCTTCATACTTTTTCACATTTGCAGTAATAAAGTGTGTTCAGTTTAAAATTTAAAGTGACAGTAACGGTTTTATTTTAAAACGTTTTTTGTACTTTGTTATCAAGTTTATGCCTGTTTAACATGTCTGAACTACCAGATAGACTGTGTTCTGTATGTGGGGAAGTCAAGGTTCCTTCTCATTTAAATAGATGTGATTTATGTGACACAAAATTTAGAGAAAATGATGCCCAAGATGATTCCTCAAGTGAGGGGAGTAAGCATGGTACTGCATCATCCCCTCCTTCGTCTACGCCAGTCTTGCCCACACAGGAGGCCCCTAGAACATCTAGTGCGCCAATACTCCTTACTATGCAACAATTAACGGCTGTAATGGATAATTCTATCAAAAACATTTTAGCCAAAATGCCCACTTATCAGCGAAAGCGCGACTGCTCTGTTTTAGAAAATACGGAGGAGCATGAGGACGCTGATGATATTGGTTCTGAAGTGCCCCTACACCAGTCTGAGGGGGCCAGGGAGGTTTTGTCTGAGGGAGAAATTTCAGATTCAGGGAAAATTTCTCAACAAGCTGAACCTGATGTGATTACATTCAAATTTAAATTGGAACATCTCCGCGCTCTGCTTAAGGAGGTGTTATCTACTCTGGATGATTGTGAGAATTTGGTCATTCCAGAGAAATTATGTAAGATGGACAAGTTCCTAGAGGTCCCGGGGCCCCCCGAAGCTTTTCCTATACCCAAGCGGGTGGCGGATATTGTAAACAAAGAATGGGAAAGGCCCGGCATACCTTTCGTCCCTCCCCCTATATTCAAGAAATTGTTTCCTATGGTCGACCCCAGAAAGGACTTATGGCAGACAGTCCCCAAGGTCGAGGGGGCGGTTTCTACTCTAAACAAACGCACCACTATACCCATAGAAGATAGTTGTGCTTTCAAAGATCCTATGGATAAAAAATTAGAGGGTTTGCTTAAAAAGATGTTTGTTCAGCAAGGTTACCTTCTACAACCAATTTCATGCATTGTTCCTGTCACTACAGCAGCGTGCTTCTGGTTCGATGAACTAGAAAAGGCACTCAATAAAGATTCTTCTTATGAGGAGATTTTGGACAGAATTCATGCTCTCAAATTGGCTAACTCTTTCACCTTAGACGCCACTTTGCAATTGGCTAGATTAGCGGCGAAAAATTCTGGGTTTGCTATTGTGGCGCGCAGAGCGCTTTGGCTAAAATCTTGGTCAGCGGATGCGTCTTCCAAGAATAAATTGCTTAACATTCCTTTCAAGGGGAAAACGCTGTTTGGCCCTGACTTGAAAGAGATTATTTCTGATATCACTGGGGGTAAGGGCCACGCCCTTCCTCAGGATAGGTCTTTCAAGGCTAAAAATAAACCAAATTTTCGTCCCTTTCGCAGAAACGGACCAGCCACAAGTGCTACATCCTCTAAGCAAGAGGGTAATACTTCTCAAGCCAAGCCAGCCTGGAGGCCAATGCAAGGCTGGAACAAAGGTAAGCAGGCCAAGAAACCTGCCCCTGCTACCAAGACAGCATGAGATGTTGGCCCCCGATCCGGGACCGGATCTGGTGGGGGGCAGACTCTCTCTCTTCGCTCAGGCTTGGGCAAGAGATGTTCTGGATCCTTGGGCGCTGGAAATAGTCTCCCAAGGTTATCTTCTGGAATTCAAGGGGCTTCCCCCAAGGGGGAGGTTCCACAGGTCTCAATTGTCTTCAGACCACATAAAAAAACAGGCATTCTTACATTGTGTAGAAGACCTGTTAAAAATGGGAGTGATTCATCCTGTTCCATTAGGAGAACAAGGGATGGGGTTCTACTCCAATCTGTTCATAGTTCCCAAAAAAGAGGGAACATTCAGACCAATTTTAGATCTCAAGATCCTAAACAAGTTTCTCAAGGTTCCATCGTTCAAAATGGAAACCATTCGAACAATTCTTCCTTCCATCCAGGAAGGTCAATTCATGACCACGGTGGATTTAAAGGATGCGTATCTACATATTCCTATCCACAAGGAACATCATCGGTTCCTAAGGTTCGCCTTTCTGGACAAGCATTACCAGTTTGTGGCACTTCCGTTCGGATTAGCCACTGCTCCAAGAATTTTCACAAAGGTACTGGGGTCCCTTCTAGCGGTGCTAAGACCAAGGGGCATTGCAGTAGTACCTTACTTGGACGACATTCTGATTCAAGCGTCGTCCCTTCCACAAGCAAAGGCTCACACGGACATCGTCCTGGCCTTTCTCAGATCTCACGGGTGGAAAGTGAACGTAGAAAAAAGTTCTCTATCTCCGTCAACAAAAGTTCCCTTCTTGGGAACAATAATAGACTCCTTAGAAATGAGGATTTTTCTGACAGAGGCCAGAAAATCAAAACTTCTAAACTCTTGTCAAGTACTTCATTCTGTTCCTCTTCCTTCCATAGCGCAGTGCATGGAAGTAATAGGTTTGATGGTCGCGGCAATGGACATAGTTCCTTTTGCGCGAATTCATCTGAGACCATTACAACTGTGCATGCTCAGTCAGTGGAATGGGGATTATACAGACTTGTCTCCGACGATACAAGTAGATCAGAGGACCAGAGATTCACTCCGTTGGTGGCTGTCCCTGGACAACCTGTCACAGGGGATGAGCTTCCGCAGACCAGAGTGGGTCATTGTCACGACCGACGCCAGTCTGGTGGGCTGGGGCGCGGTCTGGGGACTCCTGAAAGCTCAGGGTCTTTGGTCTCGGGAAGAATCTCTTCTCCCAATAAATATTCTGGAACTAAGAGCGATATTCAATGCTCTCAAGGCTTGGCCTCAGCTAGCAAAGGCCAAATTCATACGGTTTCAATCGGACAACATGACGACTGTTGCGTACATCAACCATCAGGGGGGAACAAGGAGTTCCCTGGCGATGGAAGA